>NC_068448.1:77780703-77795703 GCF_023373465.1 Oncorhynchus keta
GGATCGAATCCCAGAGATGACAAGGTAAAAATGTGTCGTTCTGCCTCTGAGAAAGCAGTTAACCCACTGTTTCCCAGGCGCAGAAGACTTGGATGCCGATCAAGGCGCTCTGATTCAGAGTGGTTAAATGTGGAAGACACATTTCAGTTGCAGGCATTCAGTTGTATCTCCCTTTCCCATTCTTCGCTGGTTGCCCTTTTCTCGTGGCTACAGGTCACACATCTTACTGTGTGATGGCACACTGTGGTATTTCACCCAGTAGATATGGGAGTTTATCAAAATTGAATTTGTTTTCAAATTATTTGTGGATCTGTGTAATCTGAGGGAAATATGTGGAAATATGTGTCTCTAATATGGTCATACATTTGGCAGGAGGTTAGGAAGTGCAGCTCAGTTTCCACCTCATTTTGTGGGCAGTGAGCACATAGCCTGTCTTCTCTTGAGAGCCATGTCTGCCTACGACGGCCTTTCTCAATAGCAAGGCTATGCCCACTGAGTCTGTACATAGTCAAAGCTTTCATTAAGTTTGGGTCAGTCACAGTGGTCAGGTATTCTGCTACTGTGTACTCTCTGTTTAGATAGCATTTCAGTTTGCTCAGTTTTTTTTTGTTAATTCATTCCCACGTGTCAAGTAATTATCTTTTTGTTTTCTCATGATTTGGTTGGGTCTAATTGTGCTGCTGTCCTGGAGCTCTGTGGGGTCTGTTTGTGTTTGTGAACAGAGCCCCAGGACCAGATTGCTTAGGGGACTCTTCTCCAGGTTCATCTCTCTGTGGGGTCTGTTTGTGTTTGTGAACAGAGCCCCAGGACCAGCTTGCTTGGGGGACTCTTCTCCAGGTTCATCTCTCTGTAGGGTGTGTTTGTGAACAGAGCCCCAGGACCAGCTTGCTTAGGGACTCTTCTCCAGGTTCATCTCTCTGTAGGGTGTTTGTGAACAGAGCCACAGGACCAGCTTGTTTAGGGACTCTTCTCCAGGTTCATCTCTCTGTAGGGTGTTTTTGTGAACAGAGCCCCAGGACCAGCTTGCTGAGGGGACTCTTCTCCAGGTTCATCTCTCTGTAGGGTCTGTTTGTGAACAGAGCCCCAGGACCAGCTTGCTTAGGGGACTCTTCTCCAGGTTCATATCTCTGTGGGGTGTGTTTGTGAACAGAGCCCCAGGACCAGCTTGCTTAGGGGACTCTTCTCCAGGTTCATCTCTCTGTGGGGTGTGTTTGTGAACAGAGCCCCAGGACCAGCTTCCTTAGGGGACTCTTCTCCAGGTTCATCTCTCTGTGGGGTGTGTTTGTGAACAGAGCCCCAGGACCAGCTTCCTTAGGGACTCTTCTCCAGGTTCATCTCTCTGTGGGGTGTGTTTGTGAACAGAGCCCCAGGACCAGCTTGCTGGGGGACTCTTCTCCAGGTTCATCTCTCCGTGGGGTGTGTTTGTGAACAGAGCCCCAGGACCAGCTTGCTTAGGGACTCTTCTCCAGGTTCATCTCTCTGTGGGGTCTGTTTGTGTTTCTGAACAGAGCCCCAGGACCAGCTTGCTTAGGGGACTCTTGTCCAGGTTCATCTCTCTGTAGGGTCTGTTTGTGTTTCTGAACAGAGCCCCAGGACCAGCTTGCTTAGGGGACACTTCTCCAGGTTCATCTCTCTGTGGGGTGTGTTTGTGAACAGAGCCTCAGGACCAGCTTGCTGAGGGGACTCTTCTCCAGGTTCATCTCTCTGTGGGGTCTGTTTGTGTTTGTGAACAGAGCCCCAGGACCAGCTTGCTTAGGGGACTCTTCTCCAGGTTCATCTCTCTGTGGGGTGTGTTTGTGAACAGAGCCCCAGGACCAGCTTGCTTAGGGGACTCTTCTCCAGGTTCATCTCTCTGTGGGGTGTGTTTGTGAACAGAGCCCCAGGACCAGCTTGCTTAGGGGACTCTTCTCCAGGTTCATCTCTCTGTAGGGTGTGTTTGTGTTTGTGAACAGAGCCCCAGGACCAGCTTGCTTAGGGGACTCTTCTCCAGGTTCATCTCTCCGTAGGTGATGGCTTTGGTTTGGTGTTTGTGTGTTTGTCCTGTTTTGTAAATTCTTGGTTGTTGAGCGGATCCCAGACCTCACAACCATGAAGGGAAATGGGTTCTACAACTGATTCAACTATATTTAGATCCTATTTCGATTGTTGAGTTTATGCCTGTTCTGAAAGGTCTCAGTGTCACACCCTGACCATAGTTTCCTTTGTACGTTTCTATGTTTTGTTTGGTCAGGGTGTGATCTGAGTGGGCATTCTATGTTGTGTGTCTAGTTTGTCTGTTTCTGTGTTTGGCCTGATATGATTCTCAATCAGAGGCTAGTTAGTAATTGTCTCTGATTGGGAACCATATTTAGGTAGCCTGTTTGGTGTTGGGTTTTGGTGGGTGATTGTCTCCTGTGTCAGTGTTTGTACCACACGAGACTGGTTTCTTGGTTTCACGTTGTTGTTTTGGTTTCATGTTCAGTTGTCTAATTTAAAAAACATGGACAAGGGGGGTGATGAGCTCTACAGCAGAATCTCACAACTCAAAACCGTGTTCTGCCCCTCCCAAAAGATAGAATTTGAAGATAATTGTCCCTCTTTCTGGGACTCACCCACAAACAGGACCAAGCCTGGCCTGTTGAGGAGTGATGGACTCAATCCTAGCTGGAGGGGTGCTCTCCTCTTATCTACGAACATAGACAGGGCTCTAACTCCCCTAGTTCCACAATGAGATAGGGTGCAGGCCAGGCAGCAGGCTGTTAGCCAGCCTGCCAGCTTAGTGGAGTCTGCCACTAGCACAGTCAGTGTAGTCAGCTCAGCTATCCTCATTGAGACTATGTCTGTGCCTCGACTTAGGTTGGGTAAAACTAAACATGGCGGTGTTCGCCTTAGCAATCTCACTAGGATAAAGACCTCCTCCATTCCTGCCATTATTAAAAGAGATTTTGATACCTCACATATCAAAATAGGGTTACTTAACGTTAGATCCCTCACTTCCAAAGCAGTTATGGTCAATGAACCAATCACTGATCATAATCTCGATGTGATTGGCCTGACTGAAACATGGCTTAAGCCTGATGAATTTAACGTGTTAAATGAGGCCTCACCTCCTGGTTACACTAGTGACCATATCCCCCGCGCATCCCGCAAAGGCGGAGGTGTTGTAAACATTTATGATAGCAAATTTCAATTTACAAAAAAAAAAAAAAAAAAATTGTCTTTTGAGTTTCTAGTCATGAAATCTATGAAGCCTACACTCAATCTCAACCTACTCACTTTTTATAGCTACTGTTTACAGGCCTCCTGGTCCATATACAGTGTTTCTCACTGAGTTCCCTGAATTCCTATCGGATATTGTAGTCATGGCAGATAATATTTACATTTTTGGTGACTTTAATATTCACATGGAAAAGTCCACAGACCCACTCCAAAAGGCTTTCGGAGCCATAATCGACTCAATTGGTTTTGTCCAACATGTCTCCGGACATACACACTGCCACAGTCACACTCTGAACCTAGTTTTGTCCCATGGAATAAATGTTGTGGATCTTAATTTTAATGTTTTTCCTCATAATCCTGGACTATCGGACCACCATTTTATTACATTTACAATTGCAACAAATAATCTGCTCAGACCCCAACCAAGGAACATCAAAAGTCGTGCTATAAATTCTCAGACAACCCAAAGATTCCTTGATGCCTTTCCAGACTCACTCTGCCTACCCAAGGACATCAGAGGACAAAACCACCTAACTGAGGAACCCAATTTAACCTTGCGCAATACCCTATATCTTTATGTACATATTCTTTATCCCCTTACACTGTGTATAAGACAGTAGTTTTGGAATTGTTAGTTAGATTACTTGTTGGTTATTACTGCATTATCGGAACTAGAAGCACAAGCATTTCGCTACACTCGCATTAACATCTGCTAACCATGTGTATGTGACAAATAAAATTTGATTGGATTTCATTTGAGTTGTACCCCTAAAAACTAAAAACATTTGTCATAAGAAACTAGCTCCCTGGTTTACAGAAAATACCCGAGCTATGAAGCAAGCTTCCAGAAAATTGGAATGGAAATGGCGCCAAACTGGAAGTCTTGCGACTAGCTTGGAAAGACAGTACCTTGCAGTATCGAAGAGCCCTTACTGCTGCTCAATCATCCTATTTTTGCAACTTAATTGAGGAAAATAAAAACAATCCGAAATGTATTTTTGATTCTGTTGCAAAGCTAACTAAAAAGCAGCATTCCCCAAGAGAGGATGGCTTTCACTTCAGCAGTAATAAATAAATGCACTTCTTTGAGGAAAAGATCATGATTATTAGAAAGCAAATTACGGACTCCTCTTTAAATCTGCGTATTCCTCCAAAACTCAGTTGTCCTGAGTCTGCACAACTCTGCCAGGACCTAGGATCAAGGGAGACACTCAAGTGTTTTAGTACTATATCTCTTGACACAATGATGGAAATAATCATGGCCTCTAAACCTTCAAGCTGCATACTGGACCCTATTCCAACTAAACTACTGAAAGAGCTGCTTCCTGTGCTTGGCCCTCCTATGTTGAACATAATAAACGGCTCTCTATCCACCGGATGTGTACCAAAATTACTAAAAGTGGCAGTAATAAAGCCTCTCTCGAAAAAGCCAAACCTTGACCCAGAAAATATCAAAAACTATCGGCCTATATCGAATCTTTCAGTCCTCTAAAAAAGTTTAGAAAAGGCTGTTGCGCAACAACTCACTGCCTTCCTGAAGACAATGTATATGAAATGCTTCAGTCTGGTTTTAGACCTCATCATAGCACTGAGACTGCACCTGTGAAGGTGGTAAATTACCTTTTAATGGTGTCAGACAGATGTTCTGCATCTGTCCTCGTGCTCCTAGACCTTAGTGCTGCTTTTGATACCATCGATCACCACATTCTTTTGGAGAGATTGGAAACCCAAATTGGTCTACGTGGACAAGTTCTGGCCTGGTTTAGATCTTATCTGTCGGAAAGATATCAGTTTGTCTCTGTGAATGGTTTGTCCTCTGACAAATCAACTGTAAATTTCAGTGTTCCTCAAGGTTCTGTTTTAGGACCACTATTGTTTTCACTATATATTTTACCTCTTGGGGATGTCATTCGAAAACATAATGTTAACTTTCACCGCTATGCGGATGAAACACGGCTGTACGTTTCAATGAAACATGGTGAAGCCCCGAAATTGCCCTTGCTGGAAGCCTGTGTTTCAGACATAAGGAAGTGGTTGGCTGCAAACTTTCTACTTTTAAACTCGGACAAAACAGAGATGCTTGTTCTAGGTCCCAAGAAACAAAAAGATCTTCTGTTGAATCTGACAATTCATCTTGATGGTTGTACAGTCGTCTCAAATAAAACTGTGAAGGACCTCAGCGTTTCTCTGGACCCTGATCTCTTTTTTCACAAACATATCAAGACTGTTTCAAGGACAGCTTTTTCCATTTACATG
The DNA here is from genome assembly GCF_023373465.1 of Oncorhynchus keta. NCBI lineage: Eukaryota > Metazoa > Chordata > Actinopteri > Salmoniformes > Salmonidae > Oncorhynchus > Oncorhynchus keta. The sequence continues at coordinate 77,786,158 of NC_068448.1, forward strand.
ACATTGCAAAAATCAGGCATTTTGTGTCCAACAATGATGAAGAAAAATGTATCCATGCTTTTGTTACTTCTATGTTAGACCACTGCAAAGCTCTACTTTCCGGCTACCCAGATAAAGCACTAAATAAACTTCAGTTAGTGCTAAATACGTTTGCTAGAATCCGGACTAGAACCAAAACATTTGATCATATTACTCCATTGCTAGCCTCTCCACTGGCTTCCTGTTAAGGCAAGGGCTGATTTCAAGGTTTTACTGCTAACCTACAAAGCATTACATGGGCTTGTTCCTACCTATCTTTACGATTTGGTCCTGCCGTACATACCTACACGTACACTAAGGTCACAATACAGGCCTCCTAATTGTCCCTAGAATTTCTAAGCAAACGAACGCCCTTGCTGTCTCTGCCTAGCCGGTTCTCCTCTCTCCACTGGGATTCTCTGTTACTGGGGCTGAGTCACGGACTTGGTTTATCATTGTTGTGTCACGTTATCATCCAAATGTTATTGCTCTGTGTTATAGCTGCAGCCTAGTCAAATGCTTTACCAAAACATCTTCCCTGTGTGTACTAAGACTCTTAACTAAAGCATTTAAAGTAACAGTAGACATCTTGATCCATGAAATCTAGCTTCTCTGCCATGAGAGAGAGACATTTAAAGGGAAGAGCTACCCAAGCAGGGAAGAGCTACCCAAGCAGGGAAGAGCTACCCAAACAGGGAAGACCTACCCAAACAGGGAAGAGCTACCCAAACAGGGAAGAGCTACCCAAGCAGGGAAGAGCTACCCAAACAGGGAAGAGCTACCCAAACAGGGAAGAGCTACCCAAACAGGGAAGAGCTACCCAAGCAGGGAAGAGCTACCCAAACAGGGAAGAGCTACCCAAACAGCGAAGAGCTACCCAAGCAGGGAAGAGCTACCCAAACAGGGAAGAGCTACCCAAGCAGGGAAGAGCTACCCAAACAGGGAAGAGCTACCCAAACAGCGAAGAGCTACCCAAGCAGGGAAGAGCTACCCAAACAGGGAAGAGCTACCCAAGCAGGGAAGAGCTACCCAAACAGGGAAGAGCTACCCAAACAGGGAAGAGCTACCCAAGCAGGGAAGAGCTACCCAAGCAGGGAAGAGCTACCCAAACAGGGAAGAGCTACCCAAGCAGCGAAGAGCTACCCAAACAGAGAAGAGCTACCCAAGCAGGGAAGAGCTACCCAAACAGGCCATTGGAGGGAACTTTTCATGCTTCTTTAAAACAATCATAGCATCACATAAAACCTTGGAGCTCTTTTCTGTGGGACCTTGCCCCTTTTCAAAGACAGTATCAGAATATCTTTGTTTTAACTCTCATTAACAGTCTTGATAAACTCACTTACTTACTTTCTAGTGCCATAGAATTCCCACTGGTCCATCTGGCAGTCTGTTGTAAACTAAAATCTGTTGAAGGGTTAAAGAGAACGAAGGATCACATAAAATGTTCTGTGTCACATACGCCGAAAACAACAGACCTTACGTGAAATACTTACTTACAAACCTTTAATTAACCAACAATGCATTTCAAGAAATAGTGTTAAGAAAATATTTACTAAATAAAATAAAGTAAAAAATAGTAGCACCAAAAAATAATAACAAGGATATATACAGGGGGTACAGGTACCAAGTCAATGTGCGGGGGTACAGGTTAGTAATGAGGCTATATACAGGGGGTACCAAGTCAATGTGCGGGGGTACAGGTTAGTAATGAGGCTATATACAGGGGGTACCAAGTCAATGTGCGGGGGTACAGGTTAGTCGAGGTAATTTGTACATGTAGGTAGGTGTGAAGTGATAATAAACAGTGAGTAGCAGCAGTGTACAAACAAAGGGGGGACGTGGTGGGGATGATGCAGCTGTAGAACTTTTTGAGGATCTGGGGACCCATGCCAAATCCTTTCATTCTCCTGGGGGGGAAAGGTGTTGTCGTACCTTCTTCACAACTGTCTTGTTGTGTTTGGACCACGATAGTTTGATGACCTGGAATTTGACCTTGACCTGGAATTTGAAACCCTCGACCCGCTCCACTACAGCCCAGTCGATGTTAATGAGTGTTCAACCTTCCTTTTCCTGTAGTCCACGATCAACTCCTTTGTCTTGCTCACGTTGGGGGAGAGGTGGTTGTCCTGGCACCACACTGCCAGGCATCTGACCTCCTCCCTATAGGCTGTCTCATCGTTGTCGGTGATCAGGCCTACCCCTGTTGTGTCGTCACCCTAGTTAATGATGGTGTTGGAGTCGTGCCTGGCCATGCAGTCGTGGGTGAACAGGGAGTACAGGAGGGGACTAAGCACACACCCCTGTGGGGCCCCCGTGTTGGGGATCAGCATGGCAGATGTGTTGCTACCTACCCTCACCACCTGGGGGCGGCCTGTCAGGAAGTCCCGGATCCAGTTGCAGAGGGAGGTGTTTAGTCCCAGAGTCCTTAGCTTAGTGATGAGCTTTGAGGGCACTATGGTGTTGAACGCTTAGCTGTAGTCAATGAACAGCATTCTCACATAGGTGTTCCTTTTATCCTGGTGGGAAAGGGCTGTTGTGGATCTGTTGAAGCGGTATTCGAATTGGAGAGTGTCTAGGGTTTCCCGGAAAGATGCCGTTGGTGTGAGCCATGACCAGCCTTTGAAAGCACTTCATGGCTACCGACGTGAATGCTACGGGGGGTAATCATTTAGGCAGGTTACCTTCCCTTTCTTGGACACAGGGACTATGGTGCTCTGTTTTAAACATGTTGGTATTACATATTCGGTCAGGGAGAGGTTGAAAATGTCAGTGAAAACGTATGCTCTCAGTACACTGGTAATCTGTCAGGCCCCGATGCCTTGTGAATGTTGACCTGTTTAAAGGTCTTTCACACATCAGTTACGAAGAGCGTGAATCCCACAGACGTCCGTAACAGCTGGTGCTCTCGTACATGCTTCAGTGTTGCTTGCCTCGAAGCAAGCGTAAAAGGCCTTTAGCTCGTCTGGTAGGCGCTCGTCACTGGGCAGCTCGTGGCTGGGTTTCCCTTTGTAGTCCATAATAGTTTTCAAGCCCTGCCACATCTGACGAGCATCAAAGCCGGTGTAGTAGGATTCAATCTTAGGCCTGTATTGACGCTTTGCCTAGTTGATGGTTCGTTTGAGGGCTTAGCACGATTTCTTACAAGCGTCCAGATTAGTGTCCCGCTCCTTGAAAGCTCTAGCCTTTAGCTCGGTGCGGATGGATGGATATCTAAGCGTGATAAAGCTTTCAACTTCTTTCCTCTCCTCTGTTAGGAATGCCCCATGTGAAAAAGCCAAAGGATGAGTCCCAAATCACTACATATTCCCCTTAAAGTGCACAACTTGACACAACTCTGGGCCCTTGTCAATGGAAGTGCCCTACAGAGGCATTAGGGTGCTACCGAGGAGATTCCTGATCCTCTGAGGTTCCTTTCCAGGCCCGTGAAGTGGTTTAGTTTCTTCTATTAGAACTAAGGCTATTGAATGATTAGCCACGGTCAATGTAAGTAAGTGAGAATAAGGAAGGTCCCTCTCTCTTCTCGTCCCACTCTCCTCTGTTTCTTTACACTGTCACACCCAAGCTCATCACATCACTCTCCCTCTCTCTTTGGCTCTCTCCCTCTCTATTTGGCTCTCTCCCCTCTCTTTGGCTCTCTCCCTCTCTCTTTGGCTCTCTCCCTCGGTCTCTTTGGCTTTCTACCTCTCTCTTTACCTCTCTCCCTCGGTCTCTTTGGCTCTCCCTCGGTCTCTTTGGCTCTCTCCTCTCTTTGCCTCTCTCCCTCGGTCTCTTTGGCTCTCTCCCTCTCCTTGACTCTCTCCCTCTCCTTGACTCTCTCCCTCGGTCTCTTTGGCTCTCCCTCGGTCTCTTTGGCTCTCCCTCTCTCTTTGGCTCTCTCCCTCGGTGTCTTTGGCTCTCTCCCTCTCTCTTTGGCTCTCTCCCTCTCTCTTTGGCTCTCTCCCTCTCTCTTGGCTCTCTCCCTCTCTCTTTGGCTCTCTCCCTCTCTCTTTGGCTCTCTCCCTCGGTCTCTTTGGCTCTCTCCCTCGGTCTCTTTGGCTCTCTCCCTCGGTCTCTTCGGCTCTCTTCCTCGGTCTCTTTGGCTCTCTCCCTCGGTCTCTTTGGCTCTCTCCCTCGGTCTCTTTGGCTCTCTCCCTCGGTCTCTTCGGCTCTCTCCCTCTCTCTTTGGCTCTCTCCCTCTCTCTTTGGCTCTCTCCCTCTCTCTTTGGCTCTCTCCCTCGGTCTCTTTGGCTCTCTCCCTCGGTCTCTTTGGCTCTCTCCCTCGGTCTCTTCGGCTCTCTCCCTCTCTCTTTGGCTCTCTCCCTCGGTGTCTTTGGCTCTCTCCCTCTCTCTTTGGCTCTCTCCCTCTCTCTTTGGCTCTCTCCCTCTCTCTTTGGCTCTCTCCCTCGGTGTCTTTGGCTCTCTCCCTCTCTCTTTGGCTCTCTCCCTCTCCTTGACTCTCTCCCTCGGTCTCTTTGGCTCTCTCCCTCGGTCTCTTTGGCTCTCTCCCTCGGTCTCTTTGGCTCTCTCCCTCTCCTTGACTCTCTCCCTCGGTCTCTTTGGCTCTCATCAAACACACAGTGAAATACATGACCCCCTACCACACCACCAAGGTAACAGCAATGAAGTAGAGAAGAGACTAGGTTTTACAAAACAAGTTCATTTCCTTTTCTGCTGGCGAAGCCCCCTCCAGGAGGTTTCAACAACTGATGCTTCTCCAGATACCTGGTTCTCATTGGGTGGAGATCCTGGGTGATGTTAGAGACAGGGCTTACAGAGAGGAGCGAGGGGATACCTGGTTCTCATTGGGTGGATGTTAGAGACAGGGCTTACAGAGAGGAGCGAGGGGATACCTGGTTCTCATTGGGTGGATGTTAGAGACAGGGCTTACAGAGAGGAGCGAGGTGATACCTGGTTCTCATTGGGTGGATGTTAGAGATAGGGTTTACAGAGAGCAGATACCTGGTTCTCATTGGGTGGATATTAGACAGGGTTTACAGAGAGGGGATATAAACCAACTATCAATACCACATGTAGACTTTGCAGTGCACCACGTCCCCTTCCCACCACCCAGAGAACAGACACACACATACACACACACACACACACACACACACACACACACACACACACACACACACACACACACACACACACACACACACACACACACACACACACACACACACACACACACACACACACACACACACACACTAGCCCACCACTAGCTGTGAAGAGAGTCCTTTAGCAAATTCAAATTCATTCAAGCTAAGAATATTGGGGTTGTGTACTGAGTCCCAAATGGCACCCTATTCTATATGAAGTACACTACTTTTGACCAGATCCCTATGTACGCTATGAGCCCTAGTCAAAAGAAGTGCACTTTAGAGAATAGGGTGTAATTTGGAACGCAGATATTATGATGCTTAATGCCGGAGTCTTTTGGCAAATCCGCTCAAGCGAAGAATCTTGGTATTTTGTTGTTCTGTGTCGTTCATCTGTACATCCGTGTGTTATTAATGATCCTCATCACTTATGCCATCTGTAATTATCCCAGTATGTGGGCCTGGGCCATGTGTGTCTCTATAGGTCTCTAGATGTACTGTAGTGTTCTGGGGGACCAGACCTCTATGTGTCTCTAGATGTACTGTAGTGTTCTGGGGGACCAGACCTCTATGGGTCTCTAGATGTACTGTAGTGTTCTGGGGGACCAGACCTCTATGGGTCTCTAGATGTACTGTAGTGTAGTGTTCTGGGGACCAGACCTCTATGGGTCTCTAGATGTACTGTAGTGTAGTGTTCTGGGGACCAGACTTCTATGTGTCTCTAGATGTACTGAGGTGTAGTGTTCTGGGGGACCAGACCTCTATGGGTCTCTAGATGTTCTGGGGACCAGACCTCTATGTGTCTCTAGATGTAGTGTAGTGTTCTGGGGACCAGACCTCTATGTGTCTCTAGATGTACTGAGGTGTAGTGTTCTGGGGACCAGACTTCTATGGGTCTCTAGATGTACTGAGGTGTAGTGTTCTGGGGACCAGACCTCTATGGGTCTCTAGATGTACTGTAGTGTAGTGTTCTGGGGACCAGACCTCTATGGGTCTCTAGATGTACTGAGGTGTAGTGTTCTGGGGACCAGACTTCTATGGGTCTCTAGATGTACTGAGGTGTAGTGTTCTGGGGACCAGACTTCTATGGGTCTCTAGATGTTCTGTAGTGTAGTGTTCTGGGGACCAGACCTCTATGGGTCTCTAGATGTTCTGGGGACCAGACCTCTATGGGTCTCTAGATGTACTGAGGTTTAGTGTTTTGGGGACCAGAACTCTATGGGTCTCTAGATGTTCTGGGGACCAGACCTCTATGTGTCTCTAGATGTAGTGTAGTGTTCTGGGGACCAGACCTCTATGGGTCTCTAGATGTACTGAGGTGTAGTGTTCTGGGGACCAGACCTCTATGGGTCTCTAGATGTACTGAGGTGTAGTGTTCTGGGGACCAGACCTCTATGGGTCTCTAGATGTTCTGGGGACCAGACCTCTATGGGTCTCTAGATGTTCTGGGGACCAGACCTCTATGTGTCTCTAGATGTACTGAGGTGTAGTGTTCTGGGGACCAGACCTCTATGGGTCTCTAGATGTACTGAGGTGTAGTGTTCTGGGGACCAGACTTCTATGGGTCTCTAGATGTACTGAGGTGTAGTGTTCTGGGGACCAGACCTCTATGGGTCTCTAGATGTACTGTAGTGTAGTGTTCTGGGGACCAGACCTCTATGGGTCTCTAGATGTACTGAGGTGTAGTGTTCTGGGGACCAGACCTCTATGTGTCTCTAGATGTACTGAGGTGTAGTGTTCTGGGGACCAGACTTCTATGGGTCTCTAGATGTACTGAGGTGTAGTGTTCTGGGGACCAGACTTCTATGGGTCTCTAGATGTTCTGGGGACCAGACCTCTATGGGTCTCTAGATGTTCTGTAGTGTAGTGTTCTGGGGACCAGACCTCTATGGGTCTCTAGATGTTCTGTAGTGTAGTGTTCTGGGGACCAGACCTCTATGGGTCTCTAGATGTTCTGGGGACCAGATCTCTATGGGTCTCTAGATGTTCTGTAGTGTAGTGTTCTGGGGACCAGACCTCTATGGATCTCTAGATGTTCTGGGGACCAGACCTCTATGGGTCTCTAGATGTACTGAGGTGTAGTGTTCTGGGGACCAGACCTCTATGGGTCTCTAGATGTTCTGGGGACCAGACCTCTATGGGTCTCTAGATGTTCTGGGGACCAGACCTCTATGTGTCTCTAGATGTACTGAGGTGTAGTGTTCTGGGGACCAGACCTCTATGGGTCTCTAGATGTTCTGGGGACCAGACCTCTATGGGTCTCTAGATTATCTGGGGACCAGACCTCTATGGGTCTCTAGATGTTCTGTAGTGTAGTGTTCTGGGGACCAGACCTCTATGGGTCTCTTGCAGTTGTCTTGACGAGGGGTGAGTTGGAGAGGTTGTCTTGATGAGGGGTGAGTTGGAGGGGTTGTCTTGATGAGGGGTGAGTTGGAGAGGTTGTCTTGATGAGGGGTGAGTTGGAGAGGTTGTCTTGATGAGGGGTGAGTTGGAGAGGTTGTCTTGATGAGGGGTGAGTTGGAGAGGTTGTCTTGATGAGGGGTGAGTTGGAGAGGTTGTCTTGATGAGGGGTGAGTTGGAGAGGTTGTCTTGATGAGGGGTGAGTTGGAGAGGTTGTCTTGATGAGGGGTGAGTTGGAGAGGTTGTCTTGATGACGGGTGAGTTGGAGAGGTTGTCTTGATGAGGGGTGAGTTGGAGAGGTTGTCTTGATGAGGGGTGAGTTGGAGAGGTTGTCTTGATGAGGGGTGAGTTGGAGAGGTTGTCTTGATGAGGGGTGAGTTGGAGAGGTTGTCTTGATGAGAGGTGAGTTGGAGAGGTTGTCTTGATGACGGGTGAGTTGGAGAGGTTGTCTTGATGAGGGGTGAGTTGGAGAGGTTGTCTTGATGAGGGGTGAGTTGGAGAGGATGTCTTGATGAGGGGTGAGTTGGAGAGGTTGTCTTGATGAGGGGTGAGTTGGAGAGGTTGTCTTGATGAGGGGTGAGTTGGAGAGGTTGTCTTGATGACGGGTGAGTTGGAGAGGTTGTCTTGATGAGGGGTGAGTTGGAGAGGTTGTCTTGATGAGGGGTGAGTTGGAGAGGTTGTCTTGATGAGGGGTGAGTTGGAGAGGTTGTCTTGATGAGGGGTGAGTTGGAGAGGTTGTCTTGATGAGGGGTGAGTTGGAGAGGTTGTCTTGATGAGGGGTGAGTTGGAGAGGTTGTCTTGATGAGGGGTGAGTTGGAGAGGTTGTCTTGACGAGGGGTGAATTGGAGAGGTTGTCTTGACGAGGGGTGAATTGGAGAGGTTGTCTTGATGAGGGGTGAGTTGGAGAGGTTGTCTTGATGACGGGTGAGTTGGAGAGGTTGTCTTGATGAGGGGTCAGTTGGAGAGGTTGTCTTGATGACAGGTGAGTTGGAGAGGTTGTCTTGATGAGGGGTGAGTTGGAGAGGTTGTCTTGATGAGGGGTGAGTTGGAGAGGTTGTCTTGATGAGGGGTGAGTTGGAGAGGTTGTCTTGATGAGGGGTGAGTTGGAGAGGTTGTCTTGACGAGGGGTGAATTGGAGAGGTTGTCTTGACGAGGAGTGAATTGGAGAGGTTGTCTTGATGAGGGGTGAGTTGGAGAGGTTGTCTTGATGACGGGTGAGTTGGAGAGGTTGTCTTGATGAGGGGTCAGTTGGAGAGGTTGTCTTGATGACGGGTGAGTTGGAGAGGTTGTCTTGATGAGGGGTCAGTTGGAGAGGTTGTCTTGATGAGGGGTGAGTGAGAGGTGTCTTGAGAGGTGAGTGTCTTGATGAGGGGTGAATTGGAGAGGTTGTCTTGACGAGGGGTGAATTGGAGAGGTTGTCTTGATGAGGGGTGAATTGGAGAGGTTGTCTTGACGAGGGTGAATTGGAGAGGTTGTCTTGATGAGGGGTGAGTTGGAGAGGTTGTCTTGATGACGGGTGAGTTGGAGAGGTTGTCTTGATGAGGGGTCAGTTGGAGAGGTTGTCTTGATGAGGGGTGAATTGGAGAGGTTGTCTTGATGAGGGGTGGTTGGAGAGGTTGTCTTGAGAGGGGTTGGAGAGGTTGTCTTGATGAGGGGTGAGTTGGAGAGGTTGTCTTGATGAGGGGTGAGTTGGAGAGGTTGTCTTGATGAGGGGTGAGTTGGAGAGGTTGTCTTGATGAGGGGTGAATTGGAGAGGTTGTCTTGATGAGGGGTGAGTTGGAGAGGTTGTCTTGATGAGGGGTGAGTTGGAGAGGTTGTCTTGATGAGGGGTGAGTTGGGGAGGTTGTCTTGATGAGGGGTGAGTTGGAGAGGTTGTCTTGATGAGGGGTGAGTTGGAGAGGTTGTCTTGATGAGGGGTGAGTTGGAGAGGTTGTCTTGATGAGGGGTGAGTTGGAGAGGTTGTCTTGATGAGGGGTGAGTTGGAGAGGTTGTCTTGATGAGGGGTGAGTTGGAGAGGTTGTCTTGATGAGGGGTGAGTTGGAGA
>NC_068448.1:77803203-77815703 GCF_023373465.1 Oncorhynchus keta
GTGCGTAATCTCATCTTCCTCACTGACCAGCCAAATGCATGGCGCTCAGCAGTCTGCTCTCACTACCCATCCATAAAGAAAGAGGGAATCTGTAATGGGTGGAAGCTGAAAGTCAAACAGACAGATGACCCTGACAGCACCATGATAACAATCAACCTCTACAAGACTGGGACTGTCATGGTGCAAGGTAACCTTAGGCTGTTTGAAACAGACCTTCAGACCATAAAGGAGAGAGTGGAGAGTGACATGCCCTCCCACCAGAAAAAACTCGACCAGCACCACCCTCACCCCTACACCCAAAAAGGCGCATCCAGCACCTCTCTTCCTACCACCGGGAGGGGGTCCTCCTCACCACCATGGCTGCCATGAGGGATGAGTTCACCAGACTGGAGATGGTCCTCCTCAGCACCATGGCTGTCATGAGGGATGAGTTCACCAGACTGGAGGGGGAGGTGGCCATCCTCACCACCATGGCTGTCATGAGGGATGAGTTCACCAGACTGGAGGGGGTCCTCCTCACCACCATGGCTGCCATGAGGGATGAGTTCACCAGACTGGAGGGGGTCCTCCTCACCACCATGGATGCCATGAGGGATGAGTTCACCAGACTGGAGGGGGAGGTGGACCTCCTCACCACCATGGCTGTCATGAGGGATGAGTTCACCAGACTGGAGGGGGTCCTCCTCACCACCATGGCTGCTATGAGGGATGAGTTCACCAGGCTGGAGGTGGTCCTCCTCACCACCATGGCTGTCATGAGGGATGAGTTCACCAGACTGGAGATGGTCCTCCTCACCACCATGGCTGTCATGAGGGATGAGTTCACCAGCCTGTAGGGGGAGGTGGTCCTCCTCACCACCATGGCTGTCATGAGGGATGAGTTCACCAGACTGGAGGGGGAGGTGGCCATCCTCACCACCATGGCTGTCATGAGGGATGAGTTCACCAGACTGGAGATGGTCCTCCTCACCACCATGGCTGCCATGAGGATGAGTTCACCAGACTGGAGGGGGAGGTGGCCCTCCTCACCACCATGGCTGCCATGAGGGATGAGTTCACCAGACTGGAGGGGGAGGTGTCCTCCTCACCACCATGGCTGCCATGAGGGATGAGTTCACCAGACTGGAGGGGGAGGTGGCCCTCCTCACCACCATGGCTGCCATGAGGGATGAGTTCACCAGACTGGAGGGGGAGGTGGTCCTCCTCACCACCATGGCTGCCATGAGGGATGAGTTCACCAGACTGGAGGGGGAGGTGGTCCTCCTCACCACCATGGCTGTCATGAGGGATGAGTTCACCAGACTGGAGGGGGAGGTGGTCCTCCTCACCACCATGGCTGTCATGAGGGATGAGTTCACCAGACTGGAGGGGAGGTGGCCCTCCTCACAACCATGGCTGTCATGAGGGATGAGTTCACCAGACTGGAGGTGGTCCTCCTCACCACCATGGCTGTCATGAGGGATGAGTTCACCAGACTGGAGGGGGAGGTGGTCCTCCTCACCACCATGGCTGCCATGAGGGATGAGTTCACCAGACTGGAGGGGGAGGTGGTCCTCCTCACCACCATGGCTGTCATGAGGGATGAGTTCACCAGACTGGAGGGGGAGGTGGTCCTCCTCACCACCATGGCTGTCATGAGGGATGAGTTCACCAGACTGGAGGGGGAGGTGGCCCTCCTCACCACCATGGCTGTCATGAGGGATGAGTTCACCAGACTGGAGGTGGTCCTCCTCACCACCATGGCTGTCATGAGGGATGAGTTCACCAGACTGGAGGGGGTCCTCCTCACCACCATGGCTGTCATGAGGGATGAGTTCACCAGACTGGAGGTGGTCCTCCTCACCACCATGGCTGTCATGAGGGATGAGTTCACCAGACTGGAGGGGGAGGTGGCCCTCCTCACCACCATGGCTGCCATGAGGGATGAGTTTACTAGACTGGAGGGGGAGGTGGCCCTCCTCACCACCATGGCTGTCATGATTAATGAGTTCACCAGCCTGTAGGGGGAGGTGGTCCTCCTCACCACCATGGCTGTCATGAGGGATGAGTTCACCAGACTGGAGGGGGAGGTGGTCCTCCTCACCACCATGGCTGTCATGAGGGATGAGTTCACCAGACTGGAGGGGGTCCTCCTCACCACCATGGCTGCCATGAGGGATGAGTTCACCAGACTGGAGGGGTCCTCCTCACCACCATGGATGCCATGAGGGATGAGTTCACCAGACTGGAGGGGGTCCTCCTCACCACCATGGATGCCATGAGGGATGAGTTCACCAGACTGGAGATGGTCCTTCTCACCACCATGGCTGTCATGAGGGATGAGTTCACCAGACTGGAGGGGAGGTGGTCCTCCTCACCACCATGGCTGTCATGAGGGATGAGTTCACCAGACTGGAGGGGGAGGTGGTCCTCCTCACCACCATGGCTGTCATGAGGGATGAGTTCACCAGACTGGAGGGGGTCCTCCTCACCACCATGGCTGCCATGAGGGATGAGTTCACCAGACTGGAGGGGGTCCTCCTCACCACCATGGATGCCATGAGGGATGAGTTCACCAGACTGGAGGGGGTCCTCTTCACCACCATGGCTGCCATGAGGGATGAGTTCACCAGACTGGAGATGGTCCTTCTCACCACCATGGCTGTCATGAGGGATGAGTTCACCAGACTGGAGGGGGAGGTGGCCCTCCTCACAACCATGGCTGTCATGAGGGATGAGTTCACCAGACTGGAGATGGTCCTTCAGGAGAGAAAGAGAACAGAGGACCGGCTGCAGGAGAGACAGAGAACAGAGGACAGGCTGCAGGAGCAGCTAGATCACCACTCTATGACCTGCCCTCACACAGCAGAGGAGACCAGATCAACCAGCCAGGCTTCCCCAGCCCTGCCTGCTGCACCCCTCTTCCCCAACCCACAGAACAGCCTCCCACTGACACCGGCACAGACCAGCCACACCCCTGCTCCAACACCCACCATCTTTGCCCGCTCCAGTCCAGAAGAAACTGACATCGTCCTGTTGATGGACTCAAATGGGAAGTTTGTTCAGGAGAAGAAACGTTTCCCTCGACACAAAAGGAGAAAGGTGTGGTGCCCAACAACACAGAGTGCCATGGAGCTGCTTGATAAGGCCCATCTCGGGTCGCCAAGCCACATAATCATACACACCGGAAGCAACGACCTGCGTGTTCAGCAGGAGAGGGTGGCGACTTCACTACGGGGAGTGATCGAGAAGGCCTCCACAATCTTTCCCAACTCAAGAATCGTGGCATCAACCCTTCTACAGAGGAAGGACTTACCCTGCCACATTCCAAGGAATAAACACCAGCCTCTCCCGAGACTGAGCCCTGAAACCCAATGTACACCTGGCCCACCATCCCACCCTCGATCTGGACTGTCTCTATGACCATGTTCACCTGGCCCACCATCCCACCCTCGATCTGGACCGTCTCTATGACCATGTTCACCTGGTCCACCATCCCACCCTCGATCTGGACCGTCTCTATGACCATGTACACCTGGTCCACCATCCCACCCTCGATCTGGACTGTCTCTATGACCATGTTCACCTGGCCCACCATCCCACCCTCGATCTGGACTGTCTCTATGACCATGTTCACCTGGCCCACCATCCCACCCTCGATCTGGACTGTCTCTATGACCATGTTCACCTGGCCCACCATCCCACCCTCGATCTGGACTGTCTCTATGACCATGTTCACCTGGCCCACCATCCCACCCTCGATCTGGACTGTCTCTATGACCATGTTCACCTGGCCCACCATCCCACCCTCGATCTGGACTGTCTCTATGACCATGTTCACCTGGCCCACCATCCCACCCTCGATCTGGACTGTCTCTATGACCATGTTCACCTGGCCCACCATCCCACCCTCGATCTGGACTGTCTCTATGACCATGTTCACCTGGTCCACCATCCCACCCTCGATCTGGACTGTCTCTATGACCATGTTCACCTGGCCCACCATCCCACCCTCGATCTGGACTGTCTCTATGACCATGTTCACCTGGTCCACCATCCCACCCTCGATCTGGACTGTCTCTATGACCATGTACACCTGGCCCACCATCCCACCCTCGATCTGGACTGTCTCTATGACCATGTACACCTGGCCCACCATCCCACCCTCGATCTGGACTGTCTCTATGACCATGTATACCTGGCCCACCATCCCACCCTCGATCTGGACTGTCTCTATGACCATGTTCACCTGGCCCACCATCCCACCCTCGATCTGGACTGTCTCTATGACCATGTTCACCTGGCCCACCATCCCACCCTCGATCTGGACTGTCTCTATGACCATGTTCACCTGGCCCACCATCCCACCCTCGATCTGGACTGTCTCTATGACCATGTTCACCTGGCCCACCATCCCACCCTCGATCTGGACTGTCTCTATGACTATGTTCACCTGGCCCACCATCCCACCCTCGATCTGGACTGTCTCTATGACCATGTTCACCTGGCCCACCATCCCACCCTCGATCTGGACTGTCTCTATGACCATGTTCACCTGGCCCACCATCCCACCCTCGATCTGGACTGTCTCTATGACCATGTACACCTGGCCCACCATCCCACCCTCGATCTGGACTGTCTCTATGACCATATTCACCTGTAAAGGGAGACGGTCCCCACCATCCCACCCTCGATCTGGACCGTCTCTATGACCATGTTCAGCTGTACAGGGAGACAGTCCCCACCATCCCACCCTCGATCTGGACGGTCTCTATGACCATGTTTACCTGTACAGGAGACAGTCCCCACCATCCCACCCTCGATCTGGACGGTCTCTATGACCATGTTTACCTGTACAGGGAGACAGTCCCCACCATCCCACCCTCGATCTGGACGGTCTCTATGACCATGTTTACCTGTACAGGGAGACAGTCCCCACCATCCCACCCTCGATCTGGACGGTCTCTATGACCATGTTTACTGGGGAGACAGTCCCCACCATCCCACCCTCGATCTGGACGGTCTCTATGACCATGTTTACCTGTACAGGGAGACAGTCCCCACCATCCCACCCTCGATCTGGACGGTCTCTATGACCATGTTTACCTGTACAGGGAGACAGTCCCCACCATCCCACCCTCGATCTGGACGGTCTCTATGACCATGTTTACCTGTACAGGAGACAGTCCCCACCATCCCACCCTCGATCTGGACTGTCTCTATGACCATGTTTACCTGGGAGACACCATCCCACCCTCGATCTGGACTGTCTCTATGACCATGTTCACCTGGGGAGACAGTCCCACCATCCCACCCTCGATCTGGACTGTCTCTATGACCATGTTCACCTGGCCCAGTCCCCACCATCCCACCCTCGATCTGGACTGTCTCTATGACCATGTTTACCTGTACAGGAGACAGGCCCACCATCCCACCCTCGATCTGGACTGTCTCTATGACCATGTACACCTGGCCCACCATCCCACCCTCGATCTGGACTGTCTCTATGACCATGTTCACCTGTACCCCCACCATCCCACCCTCGATCTGGACTGTCTCTATGACCATGTTCACCTGGGGAGACAGTCCCCACCATCCCACCCTCGATCTGGACCGTCTCTATGACCATGTTCACCTGTACAGGGAGACAGTCCCCACCATCCCACCCTCGATCTGGACTGTCTCTATGACCATGTACACCTGGCCCACCATCCCACCCTCGATCTGGACTGTCTCTATGACCATGTTTACCTGTACAGGAGACAGTCCCCACCATCCCACCCTCGATCTGGACTGTCTCTATGACCATGTTTACCTGTACAGGGAGACAGTCCCCACCATCCCACCCTCGATCTGGACGGTCTCTATGACCATGTTTACCTGTACAGGAGACAGTCCCCACCATCCCACCCTCGATCTGGACTGTCTCTATGACCATGTTCACCTGGCCCACCATCCCACCCTCGATCTGGACGGTCTCTATGACCATGTTTACCCTACAGGAGACAGTCCCCACCATCCCACCCTCCTCGATCTGGACCATCCCACCCTCGATCTGGTCTCTATGACCATGTTTACCTGTACAGGAGACAGTCCCCACCATCCCACCCTCGATCTGGACCATGTCTCTCCCATGACCATGTTCAGCTGTACAGGGAGACAGTCCCCACCATCCCACCCTCGATCTGGACGGTCTCTATGACCATGTTTACCTGTACAGGAGACAGTCCCCACCATCCCACCCTCGATCTGGACGGTCTCTATGACCATGTTTACCTGTACAGGGAGACAGTCCCCACCATACCTGTACAGGAGACAGTCCCCACCATCCCACCCTCGATCTGGACGGTCTCTATGACCATGTTTACCTGTACCATGTTTACCTGGGAGACAGTCCCCACCATCCCACCCTCGATCTGGACGTCTCTATGACCATGTTTACCTGTACAGGGAGACAGTCCCCACCATCCCACCCTCGATCTGGACGGTCTCTATGACCATGTTTACCTGTACAGGAGACAGTCCCCACCATCCCACCCTCGATCTGGACGGTCTCTATGACCATGTTTACCTGTACAGGAGACAGTCCCCACCATCCCACCCTCGATCTGGACCGTCTCTATGACCATGTTTACCTGTACAGGAGACAGTCCCCACCATCCCACCCTCGATCTGGACGGTCTCTATGACCATGTTTACCTGTACAGGAGACAGTCCCCACCATCCCACCCTCGATCTGGACCGTCTCTATGACCATGTTTACCTGTACAGGGAGACAGTCCCCACCATCCCACCCTCGATCTGGACGGTCTCTATGACCATGTTTACCTGTACAGGGAGACAGTCCCCACCATCCCACCCTCGATCTGGACTGTCTCTATGACCATGTACACCTGGCCCACCATCCCACCCTCGATCTGGACGGTCTCTATGACCATGTTTACCTGTACAGGGAGACAGTCCCCACCATCCCACCCTCGATCTGGACTGTCTCGATCTGGACCTGGCCCACCATCCCACCCTCGACTGGACATGACCATGTTTACCTGTACAGGAGACAGTCCCCACCATCCCACCCTCGATCTGGACGGTCTCTATGACCATGTACACCTGGCCCACCATCCCACCCTCGATCTGGACGGTCTCTATGACCATGTTTACCTGTACAGGGAGACAGTCCCCATCCTTGCCAAGACTCTCAAGGACGTCGCTTTAAACTGCAGTCCGACTTCACCACCCAGGAACAGCGGTGTAATCTCCACACCGCCGAGATCACAGAGACAACACCCGGACCAGCACCCTGGACTCTCCAGCCACGATCACAGCACCACCAACCTCAATGACAACCCCAGCCCAGCTTCAGAGCCACCCAGATGAGGCCTCCAACCCCCCCACCGCAGACCCACACTTGGAGGAGCAACAGCCCAGCAGGCAGAGCTACTCACAGGTTGTGAGAGGAGCAACTCTCCCCACCAACCAAATGAGTGACATTAAACAAATGCTGAGTCTACTATGCTCACATGTGAAAGACGATAGTCATGGTAAAATGAGCACAATAACTTGGGTCTGTACATAGTCAATGGTAGGCTGAGAGGGGACTCACAGTCAGCCCACTAACACCTCTCTCAGACCAACCCAGCGTCTCTCAGAGCCTTCACAGTCAGCCCACTAACACCTCTCTCAGAGCCTTCACAGTCAGCCCACTAACACCTCTCTCAGACCAACCCAGAGTCTCTCAGAGCCTTCACAGTCAGCTCACTAACCTCTCTCTCAGACCAACCCAGTCTCTTAGAGCCTTCACCGTCAGCCCACTAGCACCTCTCTCAGACCAACCCAGAGTCTCTTAGAGCCTTCACAGTCAGCCCACTAACACCTCTCTGAGCCTTCACAGTCAGCCCACTAACACCTCTCTCAGACCAACCCAGAGTCTCTCAGAGCCTTCACAGTCAGCCCACTAACACCTCTCTCAGACCAACCCAGAGTCTCTCAGAGCCTTCACAGTCAGCCCACTAAAACCTCTCTCAGACCAACCCAGAGTCTCTCAGAGCCTTCACAGTCAGCTCACTAACCTCTCTCAGACCAACCCAGTCTCTTAGAGCCTTCACCGTCAGCCCACAAGCACCTCTCTCAGACCAACCCAGAGTCTCTTAGAGCCTTCACAGTCAGCCCACTAACACCTCTCTCAGACCAACCCAGAGTCTCTCAGAGCCTTCACAGTTAGCCCACTAACACCTCTCTCAGACCAACCCAGAGTCTCTCAGAGCCTTCACAGTTAGCCCACTAACACCTCTCTCAGACCAACCCAGAGTCTCTCAGAGCCTTCACAGTCAGCCCACTAACACCTTTCTCAGACCAACCCAGAGTCTCTCAGAGCCTTCACAGTTAGCCCACTAACACCTCTCTCAGACCAACTCAGAGTACCTCAGAGCCTTCACAGTTAGCCCAATACATATTTTCCACCATAATTTGCAAATAAATTAATTCAAAATCCTACAATGTGATTTTCTGGATTTTTCTTTCTCATTTTGTCTGTCATAGTTGAAGTGTACCTATGATGACATTTACAGGCCTCTCTCATCTTTTTAAGTGGGAGACCTTGCACAATTGGTGCCTGACTAAATACATTTTTGCCCCGCCCTTCTTCCCCTCTTTATAGACCACCCTCTTCCCCCTCTTTGCAGACCTCCCTCTTCCCCCTCTTTATAGATCTCCCTCTTCCCCCTCTTAACAGAACTCCCTCTTCCCTCTATAGACCTCCCTCTTCCCTCGATAGACCTCCCTCTTCCCTTTATAGACCTCCCTCTTCCCTCTATATATCTCCCTCTTCCCCTCTTTATAGACCACCCTCTTTGTAGACCTCCCTCTTCCCTCTATAGACCTCACACCTCCCTCTATAGACCTCCCTCTTCCCTTTATAGACCTCCCTCTTCCCTCTATAGATATCCCTCTTCCCCTCTTTATAGACCTCCTTCTTCCCTCTATAGACCTCCCTCTTCCCTCTATAATCCTCCCTCTTCCCTCTATAGACCTCTCTCTTCCCTCTATAGACCTCCCTCTTCCCTCTATAGACCTCCCTCTTCCCTCTATAGACCTCCCTCTTCCCTCTATAAACCTCCCTCTTCCCTCTACAGACCTCCCTCTTCCCTCTATAGACCTCCCTCTTCCCTCTATAGACCTCCCTCTTCACTCTATAGACCTCCCACTTCCCTCTATAGACCTCCCTCTTCCCTCTATAAACCTCCCTCTTCCCTCTATAAACCTCCCTCTTCCCTCTGTAAACCTCTCTTTCCCCCTCTTTATAGGCCTCCCTCTTCCCTCTATAAACCTCCCTCTTCCCTCTATAAACCTCCCTCTTCCCTCTATAAACCTCCCTCTTCCCTCTATAAACCTCTTTTCCCCCTCTTTATAGGCCTCCCTCTTCCCTCTATAAACCTCCCTCTTCCCTCTATAAACCTCCCTCTTCCCTCTGTAGACCTCCCTCTTCCCTCTATAGACCTCCCTCTTCCCTCTATAGATCTCCCTCTTCCCTCTATAGACCTCCCTCTTCCCTCTATAGACCTCCCTCTTCCCTCTATAAACCTCCCTCTTCCCTCTATAGACCTCCCTCTTCCCTCTATAGACCTCCCTCTTCCCTCTATAGACTTCCCTCTCCCTCTTCTCTCTATAAACCTCCCTCTTCCCTCTATAGACCTCCCTCTTCCCTTTATAGATCTCCCTCTTCGCTCTAGAGACCTCCCTCTTCCCTCTATAGACCTCCCTCTTCCCTCTATAGACCTCCCTCTTCCCTCTATAGATCTCCCTCTTCCCTATATAGACCTCCCTCTTCCGTTTATAGATCTCCCTCTTCCCTCTATATACCTCCCTCTTCCCTCTATAGACCTCCCTCTTCCCTCTATAGACCTCCCTCTTCCCTCTATAGATCTCCCTCTTCCCTCTATAGACCTCCCTCTTCCCTCTATAGACCTCCCTCTTCCCTCTATAGACCTCCCTCTTCCCTTTATAGATCTCCCTCTTCGCTCTAGAGACCTCCCTCTTCCCTCTATAGACCTCCCTCTTCCCTCTATAGACCTCCCTCTTCCCTCTATAGATCTCCCTCTTCCCTATATAGACCTCCCTCTTCCCTTTATAGATCTCCCTCTTCCCTCTATATACCTCCCTCTTCCCTCTATAGACCTCCCTCTTCCCTCTATAGACCTCCCTCTTCCCTCTATAGATCTCCCTCTTCCCTCTATAGACCTCCCTCTTCCCTCTATAGACCTCCCTCTTCCCTCTATAGACCTCCCTCTTCCCTCTATAGACCTCCCTCTTCCCTCTATAGACTCTCTCTTCCTTCTATAGACCTCTCTTTTCCCTCTGTAGACCTCCCTCTTCCCTCTATAGACCTCCCTCTTCCCTCTATAGACCTCTCTCTTCCTTCTATAGACCTCTCTTTTCCCTCAATAGACCTCTCTTTTCCCTCTGTAGTCCTCCCTCTTCCCTCTATAGATCTCCCTCTTCCCCCTCTTTAAAGAACTCCCTCTTCCCTCTATAAACCTCCCGCTTCCCTCTATAGACCTCCCTCTCCCCTCTATAGACCTCCCTCTTCCCTCTATAGACCTCCCTCTCCCCTCTATAGACCTCCCTCTTCCCTCTATAGACCTCCCTCTTTCCTCTATAGACCTCCCTCTTCCCTCTATAGACCTCCCTCTCCCCCTTCTCTCTATAAACCTCCCTCTTCCCTCTATAGACCTCCCTCTTCCCCTTCTCTCTATAAACCTCCCTCTTCCCTCTATAGACCTCCCTCTTCCCCCTCTTTATAGGCCTCCCTCTTCCCTTTATAGATCTCGCTCTTCCATCTATAAACCTCTCTCTTCCCTCTATAGACCTCTCTTTTCCCTCTATAGACCTCCCTCCTCCCTCTATTGACTCTCTCTTCCTTCTATAGACCTCTCTTTTCCCTCTGTAGACCTCCCTCTTCCCTCTATAGACCTCCCTCTTCCCTCTATAGACCTCTCTCTTCCCTCTATAGACCTCTCTTTTCCCTCTATAGACCTCCCTCTTTTCCCTCTGTAGACCTCCCTCTTCCCTCCATGGACCTCCCTCTTCCCTCTATAGACCTCTCTCTTCCCCCTCTTTATAGACCTCCCTCTTCCCTCGATAGACCTCCCTCTTCCCTCTATAGACCTCCCTCTCCCTCTTCTCTCTATAAACCTCCCTCTTCCCCCTCTTTATAGACCTCCCTCTTCCCCCTCTTTATAGACCTCCCTCTTCCCCCTCTTTATAGACCTCCCTCTTCCCTAGGTTTGATTTCTCATGATTTGCAAAGGTCAGGGGCTTAGGGGGAACTTGGGGTTACCACAGGGTATGGTGTGAACTATGTGAAGAAACAAACTGTTCAGTTGACATAGTATATTTTTCTCAACTTTGTCGCAATCATTTTTAATAATTTATTTCTCTCACTCACTCCCTCTGTCCCCTCCCCTCTCTCCCCTGTCTCTCACTCACTCCCTCTGTCTCCAGTCTCTTTCTCTCTCTCTCCCTCAATACCCTCCCTCTCTCTCCTCTGTTGTCCCCTCCCTCTCTCTCCCCCCTCTCTCCCTAACTCACTCACTCCCTCTGGCCCCTCTCTCTCTCTCTCTCTCTCTCTCTCTCTCTCTCTCTCTCTCTCTCTCTCTCTCTCTCTCTCTCTCTCTCTCTCTCTCTCTCTCTCTCACTTACTCCCACTGTTCCCTGTCTTTCTCCTCTGTCACTCTCTCTCTCTCATTCCCTATGTGCCCTCCCTCTCTCACCATCTCTCTCTCACTCACTCAGTCCCCTCCATCTCTCTCACTCACTCACTCCCTCTGTCCCCTCCCTCTCCCTCCCCTGTTTCTCTCACTCACTCCCTCATTCCCCTCCCTCTCTCCTGTGTCTCTCTCACTCCCTCATCCCCCTCCCTCTCTCCTGTGTCTCTCTCACTCCCTCATGCCCCTCCCTCTTTCCTGTGTCTCTCTCACTCCCTCATTCGCCTCCCTCTCTCCTGTGTCTCTCTCACTCCCTCATTCCCCTCCCTTTCTCCTGTCTCTCTCACTCACTCCCTCATGCCCCTCTCTCTCCCCTGTCTCTCTCTCACTCCCTCATTCCCCTCCCTCTCTCCTGTCTCTCTCACTCACTCCCTCATGCCCCTCTCTCTCCCCTGTCTCTCTCTCTCACTCCCTCATTCCCCTCCCTCTTTCCCCTGTCTCTCTCACTCACTCTGTCCCCTCCCTCTCCCCTGTCTCTCTCTCTCGCTCCCTCATTCCCCTCCCTCTCGCTCCCTCCCTCTCTCTCTCTATCTGTCCCCTCCCACTCTCCCCTCTCTCTATCACCTCCCTCTCTCCTACCGGTCTCTCTATCTCCTCCCTCTCTCCTACCGGTCTCTCTCACTGTCTCTGTCCCCTCCCTCTCTCCTATCTCTCTCTCACTCCCTCATGCCCCTTCCCTCTCTCCTGTTTCTCTCTCTCACTCCCTCTGTCCCCTCCCTCTCTCCACCCCCAGTCTCTCTCACTCCCTCTGTCCCCTCT
>NC_068448.1:77820703-77823203 GCF_023373465.1 Oncorhynchus keta
AATTGTCCGACATGAAAAACAATGGGTCTGTTGCTACTAGTGAGCTGTTCCGGTTTGATAAGCCAATGAATGTGGTTTTGTTTAGATTAGTTAGCTAGCTAATGGTATCTAATGTAATTTTATACCAGTAGGATGAGAGCTAACTTTGGCTAGGTAGCTAACCAACAAGCGTGGAAAGCTAACTCTATTTTTTTTTATATATATATAAGGCTGAAGTTATCTGTGTAAACAAACACATAAGTACAAATAATCTAGCGAACATCCTTGCCTGTTATAGCCAACTAGCTAGCCAGTAACGTTAGCTAAAGGCCAACAATACTGTAGCTGTATTGGCAGATCGGGCAGCACAACTCAATGTTGACAAAAAACGTATCCCACATTCTTCAAGCAAAGCATAGCTAGCTAGCTAATTAGCTAAGTCAAGTTCATAGTCAACACCAAACTTGGGGAAACTGACCAAGGCCCATAGGGCTCTGGTAGAACGTAGTGCACTATATAGGGAATAGGGTGTCATAGGGCTCTGGTATAAAGTAGTGCACTATATAGGGAATAGGGTGTCATAGGGCTCTGGTATAAAGTAGTGCACTATATAGGGAATAGGGTGTCATAGGGCTCTGGTATAAAGTAGTGCACTATATAGGGAATAGGGTGTCATAGGGCTCTGGTAGAACGTAGTGCACTATATAGGGAATAGGGTGTCATAGGGCTCTGGTATAAAGTAGTGCACTATATAGGGAATAGGGTGTCATAGGGCTCTGGTAGAACGTAGTGCACTATATAGGGAATAGGGTGTCATAGGGCTCTGGTATAAAGTAGTGCACTATATAGGGAATAGGGTGTCATAGGGCTCTGGTATAAAGTAGTGCACTATATAGGGAATAGGGTATCATAGGGCTCTGGTCTAAAGTAGTGCCCTAGATAGGGAATAGGGTGTCATTTGGACCACACGGTCTCATATCCTTTATTTAACTGTGATCACAGTCTATCGTAGCCCTCTCCATTAGTCAATGACCAAAAGCACCATCTTCCTCATGGGTGGAATGTTGTGGGTGGTTTTACATGACTAAAATACAATGTTTCTATGTCAAACTGTTGTGTTATATTTCAGTCTCCTGTGATATATATATATATATGTGTGTAATATTGTAATGCAAACTGAAGTGTAATATTGGGATGCAAACTGAAGTGTAATATTGGGATGCAAACTGAAGTGTAATATTGGGATGCAAACTGAAGTGTAATATTGGGATGCAAACTGAAGTGTAATATTGGGATGCAAACTGAAGTGTAATATTGGGATGCAAACTGAAGTGTAATATTGGGATGCAAACTCAACATGTATTAGTTGTAAACTCTATATCTGACAGGTACAGGTGTTTTCTTTATTCAAACCCATAACCATGTGTGTGAGGTGGATACTTTAGTTTCAAAGTAGATTTAGTTTAAGATTACCCAGAACCTCTCTGTGTGACCCTGATTTAGCAATACTGCAGTAAAAAAAAAGGTTAATTAAGATTTGTTTCAGAGAGCCACTTTCTTTCTCTGTTGGTTGGCTTGTTGGTGTCAGTGTTGTAGCATTACTACAGAGTGAATATGTGTTGGTTGGCTTGTTGTCGTAGAACTACAGAGTGAATATGTGTTGGTTGGCTTGTTGTCGTAGAACTACAGAGTGAATATGTGTTGGTTGGCTTGTTGTCGTATTACTACAGAGTGAATATGTGTTGGTTGGCTTGTTGTCGTAGAACTACAGAGTGAATATGTGTTGGTTGGCTTGTTGTCGTATTACTACAGAGTGAATATGTGTTGGTTGGCTTGTTGTCGTAGAACTACAGAGTGAATATGTGTTGGTTGGCTTGTTGTAGTATTACTACAGAGTGAATATGTGTTGGTTGGCTTGTTGTCGTATTACTACAGAGTGAATATGTGTTGGTTGGCTTGTTGTCGTATTACTACAGAGTGAATATGTGTTGGTTGGCTTGTTGTCGTATTACTACAGAGTGAATATGTGTTGGTTGGCTTGTTGTCGTAGAACTACAGAGTGAATATGTGTTGGTTGGCTTGTTGTCACAGAGTGAATATGAACTACTACAGAGTGAATATGTGTTGGTTGGCTTGTTGTCATATTACTACAGAGTGAATATGTGTTGGTTGGCTTGTTGTAGTAGAACTACAGAGTGAATATGTGTTGGTTGGCTTGTTGTACAGAGTGAATATGTACTACAGAGTGAATATGTGTTGGTTGGCTTGTTGTCGTATTACTACAGAGTGAATATGTGTTGGTTGGCTTGTTGTTATGTGTTGGTTGGCTTGTTGTAGTATTACTACAGAGTGAATATGTGTTGGTTGGCTTGTTGTAGTATTACTACAGAGTGAATATGTGTTGGTTGGCTTGTTGTCATATTACTACAGAGTGAATATGTGTTGGTTGGCTTGTTGTAGTATTACTACAGAGTGAATATGTGTTGGTTGGCTTGTTGTCATATTACTACAGAGTGAATAT
>NC_068448.1:77828203-77845703 GCF_023373465.1 Oncorhynchus keta
ATGTCATACCTTTTAGTGGTTAATAAATCCAATGTGAAATGTGATTACTTTAGTATCCTTAACTAGCATTGAAAAAGGGAATCCATAATTCTCTAATTAACCAGTTCCCATGCTTTTAAAATAATTGTTCTGTTCCAGAACAGTATATAGATCACTTTTGTTCACGGTTCTGATTCTGTTCCTTGAAAAATGTCGTTATTTTCTGGTTTTCTCCTCCCTCAACCGGTTCCAGCCCCTGTCTCTAATGCGGGATTAGTAGTGAAGGGATAGTGGGTGAAATAATAAGAAATTACAGTCATTAAAGGAAAGATTGTCATGGTGTTGAAGTGTGTTAAATGTCTCCAAGCCTGTGTCCCAATTGGCTCCTTAAATGGCACACTATTCCCAAAGGGCTCTGCTAACAAGTAGTGCACTATATAGGGAATAGGGTGCCATTTGGGGCGAGGACGCAGTGTTGATGGCCATTAATCTGAAAATTGCACATTTTTGCCTCCATCTGTCGGTATGAACTGACTGAGGACTCCATAGTGCCCTTTTTGTCTTGGTCGACTTTGATCCCCCAGCCCCCCGGCCCCCCGGGCCATTTTCTTCTCAGGACCGGCTGGTCCGTCCCCTATACTGTTCCCCCTGCAGCCAGCTGAGCCCCTGATGAGTACAGTAAAGGAGTAACTTAAAGTGTTATTAGTGGGGCCTCAGAAACAATGAGGAAGCAGAAACAATATGCTCTGTAGTAGTCTGACTGGTTAACTCTGGTATAGAAGACCTCTTGTTATCCACAGATCTATAGAAGACTGTTTGTGCGGGGAAGATAATGGGTTTTGCCCCTGTTACTAAGTCGAGGGTCTCTGGTCTTCTGTTGGTATTTGGACGTTTGCAGACCCTTATTAAGTTTGTCACTCCTCTGAAAGATGCAGAGCATTTCTTATGCCTGTTAGCGGCAAATTAAATGACAGTGTTCTCAGGTTTTGAATACATCCTGGAGGTTGTCATTAAACGTGTCCCAAATGGCAACCTATTCCCTTTCCAGTGCACTACTATGACCATGACCCATAGGGTATTAGTGCACTACAAAGGCAGTTGGGTGTCATGAGGGACTCTGATAATTATCTATGAGGTAACCTTCCATTCTTACTGAATCTACCTCAAGGCTAAGTGGTGGTGAGATGACACCCCTCAAGGCTAAGTGGTGGTGAGGTGACACCCCTCAAGGCTAAGTGGTGGTGAGGTGACACCCCTCAAGGCTAAGTGGTGGTGAGGTGACACCCCTCAAGGCTAAGTGGTGGTGAGGTGACACCCCTCAAGGCTAAGTGGTGGTGAGGTGACACCCCTCAAGGCTAAGTGGTGGTGAGGTGACACCCCTCAAGGCTAAGTGGTGGTGAGGTGACACCCCATAGCGTGTTCATACTGCAATGTAAAACTCTGTATTCACAGAAAAGGCTTTTAGTGTAAAAAAATATATATAAAAAAATGGTGTTTGATGTCTGTTAATTGAAGTTGATTTTAAAGCAGTAAATTGTGTGGATGCTCCTTTAATTAAAAAAAGTCCAGAGTAAATATTAATAATGTAAAGTTATTTTTGACACTCAGTAAGTCTGGTAATATTGTGTTGTTTCTCTTAAGAAAAGTGTAACATTTTTCAAACAACTCAGATATTTCAGTTTTTATCCATTTATTCTGCTACATCTCTCTCTCTCTATATATAGTATACAGATATATACAGTATATATGTACTGAGTCTGTACATAGTCAAAGATTTCCTTAATTTTGGGTCATCCACAGTAGTCAGGTGTTCTGCTACTGTGTACTCTCTGTTTAGGGCCAAATAGCATTCTAGTTTGCTAAAAAAAAATATATATATATATATATTTCTAATATGTCAAGTAATTATCTTTTTTTTCTCATGACTTGGTTGGGTCTAATTGTGTTGCTGTCCTGGGGCTCTGTGGGGTGTGTTTGTGTTTGTGAACAGAGCCCCAGGACCAGCTTGCTTAGAGGACTCTTCTCCAGGTTCATCTCTCTGTAGGTGATGGCTTTGTTTTGTGGAAGGTTTGGGAATCGTTTCCTTTTAGGTGGTTATAGAATTTAGTGTCTCTTTTCTGGATTTTCTTCTGCTCTGCATTCATTATTTGGTGTTTTACGTTGTACACGGAGGATATTTTTGCAGAATTCTGCATGCAGAGTCTCAATTTGGTGTTTGTCCTATTTTATGAATTCTTGGTTGGTGAACGGACCCTAGACCTCACAACCATAAATGGCAATGGGCTCTATGACTGATTCAAGTATTTTTAGCCAGATCCTAATTGGTATGTTGAATTTTATGTTCCTTTTGATGGCGTAGAAGGCCCTTCTTGCCTTGTCTCTCAGATCGTTCACAGCTTTGTGGAAGTTACCTGTGGCGCTGATGTTTCAGCCAAGGTTTGTATCGTGTTTTGTGTGCTGTAGGGCAACGGTGTCTAGATGGAATTTGTATTTGTGGTCCTGGCAACTGGACCTTTTTTGGAACACCATTACTTTTGTCTTATTGGAATTTACTGTCAGGACCCGCATCTGGCGGAATCTGTGCAGAAGAGCTAGGTGCTGCTGTAGGCCCTCCTTGGTTGGGGACAGAAGCACCAGATCATCAGTAGACATTTGACTTCTGATTCTAGTAGGGTGAGGCCGGGTGCTACAGACTGTTCTAGTGCCCGCGCCAATTCGTTGATATACAGTATATCCCAAAGTGAGTACACCCCTCACATGTTTGTAAATATTTGAGTATAGAAAAAATAACTCAACACACAGCCATTAATGTCTAAACTGCTGGCAACAAAAGTGAGTACACCCCTAACTGGAAATGGCTAATTGGGCGCAACATGAATGGCTGTGTGTTGAGTTATTTTGAGGGGACAGCTAAATTACACTGTTATACAAGCTGTACACTCACTACTTTACATTGTAGCAAAGTGTCATTTCTTCAGTGTTGTCACATGAAAAGGAATACTCAAATATTTACAAAAATGTGAGGGGTGTACTCACTTTTGTGATATACTGTATATGTTGAAGAGGGTGGGGCTTAAGCTGCATCCCTGTCTCACCCCACGGCCCCATTGAATGAAATGTGTGTGTTTTCTGCCAATTTTAACCGCACACTTGTTGTTTGTATACATTGATTTTATAATGTTTTCCCCCAACACCACTCTCCATCAATTTGTATAGCAGACCCTCATGCCAAATTGAGTTGAAAGCTTTTTTTAATTAAAGAAAAACATGAGAAGATTTTGCCTTTGTTTTGGTTTGTTTGTTTGTCAATTATGTTGGGTGAATATGGGTGAATATGTGGTCTGTCGTACGGTGATTTGATAAAAAGCCAATTTGACATTTGCTCAGTACATTGTTTTCGCTGTGGAAATGTACAAGTCTGCTGTTAATGATAATGCAGAGGATTTTCCCAAGATTGCTGTTGATGCATATTCCAGGGTAGTTAATGGGGTAAAATCTGTCTCCACTTTTGTGGATTGTGGCGATCAGTCCTACGTATGTTCCAAATATTGGGGAAGATTCCAGAGCTGAGGATGGTGTTAAAGAGTTTAAGGTCTGTATATTTTATCATTTCATTTAGGATACCATCAATCCCAGTTGGGGGGTTTGTATTTTAGTTTATTTTAGTTTGTAATTCATATAAGGTAATTGGAGAATCCAGTGGGTCTTTAATAGTTGATTCTAAGATTCCTGATATGTAATGCTAGTAAAAATTCCCTGTCTTAGGTCAGTTAGGATCACCACTTTATTTTTAAAATGTGAAATGTCAGAATAATAGTAGAATGAATGATTTATTTCAGCTTTTATTGCTTTCATCACATTCCCAGTGGGTCAGAAGTTTACATACACTCAATTAGTATTTGGTAGCATTGCCTTTAAATTGTTTAATTTGGGTCAAACGTTTTGGGTAGCCTTCCACAAGCTTCCCACAATAAGTTGGGTGAATTTTGACCCATTTCTCTTGACAGAGCTAGTGTAACTGAGTCAGGTTAGTAGGCCTCCTTGCTCACACACGCATTTTCAGCTTCACACAAACATTTTCTATGGGATTGAGGTCAGGGCTTTGTGATGGCCACTCCAATACCTTTACTTTGTTGTCTGTAAGCCATTTTGCCACAACTTTGGAAGTATGCTTGGGGTCATTGTCCATTTGGAAGACCCATTTGCGACCAAGCTTTAACTTCCTGACTGATGTCTTGAGATGTTGCTTCAATATATCCACATAATTGTCCTGCCTCATGATGCCATCTATTTTGTGAAGTGCACCAGTCCCTCCTGCAGCAAAGTGTCCCATAGTGTCTAGTGTTGATTTTGTTGTGGTTTAGGCCCCAGAGTGAGCAAAGCATGTTGAGGTGGGCTGAGATCTGAGGTGGGCTGTTAGGTTGTGGTTGTAGTCCGGGTCTGGGGTGGGCTGTTAGGTTGTGGTGTTGTGGTTGTAGTACGGGTCTGGGGTGGGCTGTTAGGTTGTGGTGTTGTGGTTGTAGTCCGGGTCTGGGGTGGGCTGTTGGGTTGTGGTGTTGTGGTTGTAGTCCGGGTCTGAGGTGGGCTGTTAGGTTGTGGTGTTGTGGTTGTAGTCCGAGTCTGGGGTGGGCTGTTAGGTTGTGGTGTTGTGGTTGTAGTCCGGGTCTGGGGTGGGCTGTTGGGTTGTGGTGTTGTGGTTGTAGTCCGGGTCTGAGGTGGGCTGTTAGGTTGTGGTTGTAGTCCGGGTCTGGGGTGGGCTGTTAGGTTGTGGTGTTGTGGTTGTAGTACGGGTCTGGGGTGGGCTGTTAGGTTGTGGTGTTGTGGTTGTAGTCCGGGTCTGGGGTGGGCTGTTAGGTTGTGGTGTTGTGGTTGTAGTCCGGGTCTGGGGTGGGCTGTTAGGTTGTGGTGTTGTGGTTGTAGTCCGGGTCTGAGGTGGGCTGTTCTGCTGGCTTCTCTGGGGGAGTGTCCTGTTCTCTGTTACATCTCACCTCCTCCTTCACTGCTGTTAGCTGTGCCTGTGTTCCCCTGTTAGCTGGGCTGTGTGTTCCCCTGTTAGCTGGGCTGTGTGTTCCCCCGTTAGCTGGGCTGTGTGTTCCCCTGTTAGCTGGGGTGTGTGTTCCCCTGTTAGCTGGGCTGTGTGTTCCCCTGTTAGCTGGGCTGTGTGTTCCCCCGTTAGCTGGGCTGTGTGTTCCCCTGTTAGCTGTGAGAGCTGCTCATCATCACCACACATCTCTATGGGGGAAACAAGAGGATAGAAAGCCAAAGGCCAACACAGTTGTGCAGATATTTTCTGTGTCCCAATTGGCACCCTATTCGCTATGTTGTGCACTACACTTGATCAGGACCCTGTAGGTCAGATTCTGTAGGCCGGATTCTGTAGGTCAGATTCTTTAGGCCGGATTCTGTAAGTCAGAATCTGTAGGCCGGATTCTGTAGTCCGGATTCTCTAGGTCGGATTCTGTAGGTCGGATTCTGTAGGCCGGTTTCTGTAGGCCTGATTCTGTAGGCCAGATTCTGTAGGCCTGATTCTGTAGGCCGGATTCTGTAGGCCGGATTCTGTAGGCCGGATTCTGTAGGCCGGATTCTGTAGGCCGGATTCTGTAGGCCGGATTCTGTAGGCCGGATTCTGTAGGCCGGATTCTGTAGGCTGGATTCTGTAGGCTGGATTCTGTAGGCCTGATTCTGTAGGCCGGTTTCTGTAGGCTGGATTCTGTAGGCCTGATTCTGTAGGCCGGATTCTGTAGGCTGGATTCTGTAGGCCGGATTCTGTAGGCCTGATTCTGTAGACCTGATTCTGTAGGCCGGTTTCTGTAGGCTGGATTCTGTAGGTCGGATTCTGTAGGCTGGATTCTGTAGGCTGGATTCTGTAGGCTGGATTCTGTAGGCTGGATTCTGTAGGCCGGATTCTGTAGGCCAGATTCTGTAGGCCGGATTCTGTAGGCTGGATTCTGTAGGCCGGATTCTGTAGGCTGGATTCTGTAGGCCGGATTCTGTAGGCCGGATTCTGTAGGCCAGATTCTGTAGGCTGGATTCTGTAGGTCGGATTCTGTAGGCCAGATTCTGTAGGTCGGATTCTGTAGGCCGGATTCTGTAGGCCAGATTCTGTAGGCTGGATTCTGTAGGTCGGATTCTGTAGGCCAGATTCTGTAGGTCAGATTCTGTAGGTCGGATTCTGTAGGCCAGATTCTGTAGGTCGGATTCTGTAGGCCGGATTCTGTTGTGTTTGTTCTGTGGTTCTGTGTTTGTTTTTCTCTGTGTGTTCAGGTCAGGGTGAGGTAGGATGAGGTTTTGGGGTGCTAACTCAACACAGTGCATGCTGGGACTGTTAGCATGTGGCCCAAATGGCCTTTTATAGTGCAATACCATTGACAAGGACCCATCATTTTTCTTCGGATTGGGCAGGGTTACTCTGGTCTGCTTATTGCTCCAGCCACCCCGACCAGTGAGAAGTTTCAGTCAGGGGCACCCCCTGTGCGTGGTGGGGCAGCATGGTGGTGGTGGGTGGGGGGGGGGCAATAAGCAGATCATGGTTGCTTTCCCCTGTTCAGGTGTTGCATTCATCAACCAATGGTTGCTTTCCCCTGCTCAGACGTTGCATTCATCAACCAATGGTTGCTTTCCCCTGCTCAGACGTTGCATTCATCATCCAAAGGTTGCGTGACACGACTGTGTCATTGACTGACAGACTGCTATAACATATGATGTGGTTGGCTGATACTTAAAATACCAACCCAGGAGATCTGTCTGACGCCAGCGACGTCTAAGCAGAGGAAGGTTGATTTATGACCATCACCCTAGTACTGCCTCCCCAGTGGCAGGAAGTGACATCACCAAAAAACACAAACTATAGGCCCACAACACTTAGTTCTCCTAGTCTCCCATACACAGGCCATAACTAAAACCGTCTCGAATCTGCTTCTGGTATGACTCTGCTTCTGGTTTGACTCTGCTTCTGGGTTGACTCTGCATCTGGTTTGACTCTGCATCTGGTTTGACTCTGCATCTGGTTTGACTCTGCATCTGGT
Source organism: Oncorhynchus keta (assembly GCF_023373465.1). Taxonomy (NCBI): domain Eukaryota; kingdom Metazoa; phylum Chordata; class Actinopteri; order Salmoniformes; family Salmonidae; genus Oncorhynchus; species Oncorhynchus keta. Next base: position 77,835,208 of record NC_068448.1, read on the forward strand.
TTGACTCTGCATCTGGTTTGACTCTACTTCTAGTTTGACTCTGCTTCTGGTTTGACTCTGCATCTGGTTTGACTCTGCATCTGGTTTGACTCTGCATCTGGTTTGACTCTGCATCTGGTTTGACTCTACTTCTAGTTTGACTCTGCTTCTGGTTTGACTCTGCATCTGGTTTGACTCTGCATCTGGTTTGACTATGCTTCTGGTTTGACTCTGCTTCTGGTTTGACTCTGCTTCTAGTTTGACTCTGCTTCTGGTTTGAATCTGCTTCTGGTTTGACTCTGCTTCTGGTTTGACTCTGCATCTGGTTTGACTCTGCTTCTGGTTTGACTCTGCATCTGGTTTGACTCTGCTTCTGGTTTGACTCTGCATCTGGTTTGACTCTGCTTCTGGTTTGACTCTGCTTCTGGTTTGACTCTGCTTCTGGTTTGACTCTGCTTCTGGTTTGACTCTGCATCTGGTTTGACTCTACTTCTAGTTTGACTCTGCATCTGGTTTGCCTCTGCATCTGGTTTGACTCTGCTTCTGGTTTGACTCTGCTTATAGTTTGACTCTGCTTCTGGTTTTGACTCTGCATCTGGTTTGAATCTGCTTCTAGTTTGACTCTGCATCTGGTTTGACTCTGCTTCTGGTTTGACTCTGCTTCTGGTTTGACTCTGCTTCTGGTTTGAATCTGCTTCTAGTTTGACTCTGCATCTGGTTTGACTCTGCTTCTGGTTTGACTCTGCTTCTGGTTTGACTCTGCTTCTGGTTTGACTCTGCTTATGGTTTGACTCTGCTTCTGGTTTGACTCTGCATCTGGTTTGACTCTGCTTCTGGTTTGACTCTGCTTATAGTTTGACTCTGCTTCTGGTTTGACTCTGCATCTGGTTTGAATCTGCTTCTAGTTTGACTCTGCATCTGGTTTGACTCTGCTTCTGTTTTGACTGCTTCTGGTCTGACTCTGCTTCTGGTTTGAATCTGCTTCTAGTTTGACTCTGCATCTGGTTTGACTCTGCTTCTGGTTTGACTCTGCTTCTGGTTTGACTCTGCTTCTGGTTTGACTCTGCTTATAGTTTGACTCTGCTTCTGGTTTGACTCTGCTTCTGGTTTGACTCTGCTTATAGTTTGACTCTGCTTCTGGTTTGACTCTGCATCTGGTTTGACTCTGCTTCTGGTATGACTCTGCATCTGGTTTGACTCTGCATCTGGTTTGACTCTACTTCTAGTTTGACTCTGCATCTGGTTTGACTCTGCATCTGGTTTGACTCTGCATCTGGTTTGACTCTGCATCTGGTTTGACTCTACTTCTAGTTTGACTCTGCTTCTGGTTTGACTCTGCATCTGGTTTGACTCTGCATCTGGTTTGACTATGCTTCTGGTTTGACTCTGCTTCTGGTTTGACTCTGCTTCTAGTTTGACTCTGCTTCTGGTTTGAATCTGCTTCTGGTTTGACTCTGCTTCTGGTTTGACTCTGCATCTGGTTTGACTCTGCTTCTGGTTTGACTCTGCATCTGGTTTGACTCTGCTTCTGGTTTGACTCTGCATCTGGTTTGAATCTGCTTCTGGTATGACTCTGCTTCTGGTTTGAATCTGCTTCTGGTTTGACTCTGCTTCTGGTTTGACTCTGCATCTGGTTTGACTCTACTTCTAGTTTGACTCTGCATCTGGTTTGCCTCTGCATCTGGTTTGACTCTGCTTCTGGTTTGACTCTGCTTATAGTTTGACTCTGCTTCTGGTTTTGACTCTGCATCTGGTTTGAATCTGCTTCTAGTTTGACTCTGCATCTGGTTTGACTCTGCTTCTGGTTTGACTCTGCTTCTGGTTTGACTCTGCTTCTGGTTTGAATCTGCTTCTAGTTTGACTCTGCATCTGGTTTGACTCTGCTTCTGGTTTGACTCTGCTTCTGGTTTGACTCTGCTTCTGGTTTGACTCTGCTTCTGGTTTGACTCTGCTTCTGGTTTGACTCTGCATCTGGTTTGACTCTGCTTCTGGTTTGACTCTGCTTATAGTTTGACTCTGCTTCTGGTTTGACTCTGCATCTGGTTTGAATCTGCTTCTAGTTTGACTCTGCATCTGGTTTGACTCTGCTTCTGTTTTGACTGCTTCTGGTCTGACTCTGCTTCTGGTTTGAATCTGCTTCTAGTTTGACTCTGCATCTGGTTTGACTCTGCTTCTGGTTTGACTCTGCTTCTGGTTTGACTCTGCTTCTGGTTTGACTCTGCTTATAGTTTGACTCTGCTTCTGGTTTGACTCTGCTTCTGGTTTGACTCTGCTTATAGTTTGACTCTGCTTCTAGTTTGACTCTGCATCTGGTTTGACTCTGCTTCTGGTATGACTCTGCTTCTGGTTTGACTCTGCATCTGGTTTGACTCTGCATCTGGTTTGACTCAAAAAAAGGGCTTTATAAAATAATTATGACTGATTGTTTCATAACAAGTCCTCTTCTCTCTTTCTCCTCAGACTTCTCCTCGGCTGTGAGAGCTCCAGTGGGTGCCTGTGAGTGAGTGACACCCTCCATCGATCCCTCCATCCCTCCGTAATGCTGCTGTTGTGTGTGACCTGGCTTGGCCTCGTGTCCCTGGGTTGGGACCAGGGCTGTTCAGCCATCAGCACTACCAGAGCCCAGGGAGGCCTCAGGGGACACGTGCAGAGGGACCGCAGGAACATCAGACCCAACATCATCCTCATCATGACCGACGATCAGGACACAGAGCTCGGTAAGAATAATGGACGGACCCCCCTGGAGCTCTGGAGGTGGTCCAGCAGCTATGTGTTGTCAGAGCTTCCTCTGTTTGAATCAGGTTTACCCCCCTTCTCTTTCTATTTCTACATCTTCTCTCTCTCCCCCTCTCTCCCTCCTTCCTTCTCTCATGCCCTCCCCCTCTATCTTTCTCTCTCCCCCCTCTCTCTCTCTCTCTCTCTCTCGCCCCCACTCTCTCTCTCGCTCTCTCTCTCTCTTTCTACCTCTCTCTCTTTCTGAGAAAAGCTCCAATTATAGTCTGACTGCTGTGTTTACCCACAGGGAAATCTAATATTGCAATCCTCTTCTCTGAGAGAAATGATCCCTCACACTGTCTCTCACTACCGAGCAGTAGTTTGAAAACACTGTGAAGGAAAATATACAAACAGAACTGTCTAAAGTCAGGGAGGCCATTTTTAAAACTGAGTCAATAAGTTTCCATCCAATTGGCACTAGATTTTCATGCTAATGTTCTAGAATCCACATAAAGGAAATGATGTGCGCCACTGATGCATTCCTACCAAACTGACTTGCTGGGGATAAAAAAAAAACCAGTGAGTGATGACATAGTGCACACAAAATGTACTTTTTCACTTATGTTTTCGCACACCGAATAAAACTCTAAAGTTCAATGGGTTTCCAATGTATTTTCAACTCTACGTGTAGTTTTGTAGCCAAAACTGTTGCATTGAATAGCAAATGTGCCTACTCTGGTCTTGGCACAGTGAGCTTTAGCCAACAGCTCACAGATTCACTCATTCTAGTCTAAATGTTTTTTTGGAATATATGTTGGTTAACAGTCATATACAATACAACACAATAATACAATGTGGACCCATTGGATATCACTTGGCCGTATGAATTAAAACGCTCCTCGATGGTAAACACAATAACACATACAATGATTAAAAGGCAAGACACAATTACAAAACAACCATAAATACATTAATTTAAATTGATAAAATACATCCATTTATATTGATAAAATACATTAATTTAAATTGATAAAATACATTAATTTAAATTGATAAAATACATTAATTTAAATTGATAAAATACATTAATTTAAATTGATAAAATACATTAATTTAAATTGATAAAATACATTAATTTAAATTGATAAAATACATTAATTTAAATTGATAAAATACATTAATTTAAATTGATAAAATACATTCATTTATATTGATAAAATACATTCATTTATATTGATAAAATACATTCATTTATATTGATAAAATACATTAATTTATTTCCTAATAAGTGTCACTATTCACTGCACTTCTCCCTAACCTTAAAAATCAACCATATTCATTTCACATTAAAACAATCTATTAATTGCACATCATACCGATCCTTCAAATCAATACACCTGACCGGCAGTATAAATCAATACACCTGACCAGCAGTATAACAGGCAGTCGAGCATCAATCCTCATGTCACCAGAATGATACCGTTGTGTTTGTAACAGGCAGTCGAGCATCAATCATCATGTCACCAGAATGATACCCTTGTGTTTGTAACAGGCAGTCGAGCATCAATCATCATGTCACCAGAATGATACCCTTGTGTTTGTAACAGGCAGTCGAGCATCAATCCTCATGTCACCAGAATGATACCGTTGTGTTTGTAACAGGCAGTCGAGCATCAATCATCATGTCACCAGAATGATACCCTTGTGTTTGTAACAGGCAGTCGAGCATCAATCATCATGTCACCAGAATGATACCCTTGTGTTTGTAACAGGCAGTCGAGCATCAATCATCATGTCACCAGCTCATCACTGTGCTCTTTCACCAGCCTGTAAAGTTCATCATCATGTATTTAATCTGTAGCCTCATGGTTTCCCCCATCTTTAGTGGGAGGACCACACATCACTTATGTTACGGTTTGCATATGGTGAAGGAGAGTCGGACCAAACTGCAGCGTGTAGATTGCGATCCATGTTTAATCAAATAAATGTAACACGAATCAATACAAAAAACACTACAAAACAATAAATGAAACGAAAACCGAAAACAGCCTATACTTGTGTCAACTAACATCGAACAAGGACATCAAGACACTCAGGACAATCACCCACAATACAACCAAAGAATATGGCTGCCTAAATATGGTTCCCAATCAGAGACAACGATAAACACCTGCCTCTGATTGAGAACCACTTCAGACAGCCATAGACTTACCTAGAACACCCCACTAAGCTACAATCCCAATACATACACACCACATACAAAAACCCATGTCACACCCTGGCCTGACCAAATAAATGAAGATAAACACACAATACTTCGACCGGGGCGTGACAACTTAACTCCAAGTTCACTTCCATGTGATGGTTATTATCTCAATATTTGCGCATAACGACATTTAAGCTGTAATTTCTCCCATAGTTAATTTTACACAAAAATATCCCTCGTGGAACGAACAAATTATCCTTCTGCATTTTATTTTTAAATACCGAAACTTCCTGTTTCCATCACAGATGTCAAAAAAATATATAATACGGTTTGACTGGATTGAACTGTGGAAGGAAACTCAGTTAATTAGACAATTTGTCAAGACTGCAATGAATTCAACTAATTATCAGCGCCAGGAGAGAGCAACAGGGCATTGAAGATAATAATTGTTATTTTATTTCACATCCTCTCCATCCTCCTTCTACTCCTTTCCATCCTCCTCCCTCTCCCTCTCCCTCCTCATCCTCTCCATCCTCCTTCTACTCCTTTCCATCCTCCTCCCTCTCCCTCCTCCTCTCCATCATCCTCCTCACTCTTCATCATCTTCCTCCTCTCCATCCTCCTCATCATCATCATCCTCTTCCTCCTCTCCATCCTCCTTCTACTCCTTTCCATCCTCCTCCCTCTCCCTCTCCCTCCTCCTCCTCTCCATCATCCTCCTCCTCTTCATCATCTTCCTCCTCTCCATCCTCCTCATCATCATCATCCTCTTCCTCCTCTCCATCCTCCTTCTACTCCTTTCCATCCTCCTCCCTCTCCCTCTCCCTCCTCATCCTCTCCATCCTCCTTCTACTCCTTTCCATCCTCCTCCCTCTCCCTCCTCCTCTCCATCATCCTCCTCACTCTTCATCATCTTCCTCCTCTCCATCCTCCTCATCATCATCATCATCCTCTTCCTCCTCTCCATCATCCTCCACCTCTTCATCCTCTTCCCCCTCTCCATCCTCCTCATCATCATCCTCCTCTCTATCATCCTCCTCCTCTTCATCCTCTTCCTCCTCTCCATCCTCCTCTCCATCCTCCTCCTCCTCTCCACCCTCCTCCTCCTCTCCACCCTCCTCCTCCTCCTCTCCAGGTTCTCTCCAGGTGATGAATAAGACTCGTAAGATAATGGAGAATGGAGGCACCTCATTCATCAACGCCTTTGTGACCACGCCCATGTGCTGTCCGTCTCGCTCGTCCATGCTGACAGGGAGGTATGTTCACAATCACAACACGTACACCAACAACGAGAACTGTTCTTCGCCGTCCTGGCAGGCCCAGCACGAACCACGCTCCTTCGCTGTCTACCTCAACAACACGGGATACAGGACAGGTGAGAGCATTATGGAACTTTTCTAGCGTCTACTGTTACAATACGGAACATGTAGTGTCCTCTACCCTGTGTCCCCCGTGTCCCCATGTCAAACTGTGTCCCCCGTGTCCCCATGTCAAACTGTGTCCCCTGTGGTAAAGGTTTCCCCATTCAGACGTAACAGAGAAAAATGAGCTCCACCTTTACACCACCTACCTCCTAGGAACCAGGTAACAGGAACTGTCTGTTGACTTTAGTACCAGGAACTGGTACTAGAGCAACAGACAGTTCCTGGTACTAAAGTCAACAGACAGTTCCTGGTACTAGAGTCAACAGACAGTTCCTGGTACTAGAGTCAACAGACAGTTCCTGGTACTAGAGTCAACAGACAGTTCCTGGTACTAGAGTCAACAGACAGTTCCTGGTACTAGAGTCAACAGACAGTTCCTGTTTCAAGAGTCAACAGACAGTTCCTGGTACTAAAGTCAACAGACAGTTCCTGGTACTAGAGCAACAGACAGTTCCTGGTACTAAAGTCAACAGACAGTTCCTGGTACTAGAGTCAACAGACAGTTCCTGTTTCAAGAGTCAACAGACAGTTCCTGGTACTAGAGTCAACAGACAGTTCCTGGTACTAGAGCAACAGACAGTTCCTGGTACTAGAGTCAACAGACAGTTCCTGTTTCAAGAGTCAACAGACAGTTCCTGGTACTAAAGTCAACAGACAGTTCCTGGTACTAGAGTCAACAGACAGTTCCTGGTACTAAAGTCAACAGACAGTTCCTGGTACTAGAGTCAACAGACAGTTCCTGGTACTAGAGTCAACAGACAGTTCCTGGTACTAGAGTCAACAGACAGTTCCTGGTACTAGAGTCAAAAGACAGTTCCTGGTACTAAAGTCAACAGACAGTTCCTGGTACTAGAGTCAACAGACAGTTCCTGGTACTAGAGTCAACAGACAGTTCCTGGTACTAAAGTCAACAGACAGTTCCTGGTACTAGAGTCAACAGACAGTTCCTGGTACTAAAGTCAACAGACAGTTCCTGGTACTAAAGTCAACAGACAGTTCCTGGTACTAAAGTCAACAGACAGTTCCTGGTACTAAAGTCAACAGACAGTTCCTGGTACTAGAGTCAACAGACAGTTCCTGGTACTAAAGTCAACAGACAGTTCCTGGTACTAGAGTCAACAGACAGTTCCTGGTACTAGAGTCAACAGACAGTTCCTGGTAGAGTCAACAGACAGTTCCTGGTAGAGTCAACAGACAGTTCCTGGTACTAAAGTCAACAGACAGTTCCTGGTACTAAAGTCAACAGACAGTTCCTGGTACTAGAGTCAACAGACAGTTCCTGGTACTAAAGTCAACAGACAGTTCCTGGTACTAGAGTCAACAGACAGTTCCTGGTACTAGAGTCAACAGACAGTTCCTGGTACTAGAGTCAACAGACAGTTCCTGGTACTAGAGTCAACAGACAGTTCCTGGTACTAGAGTCAACAGACAGTTCCTGGTACTAGAGTCAACAGACAGTTCCTGGTACTAAAGTCAACAGACAGTTCCTGGTACTAGAGTCAACAGACAGTTCCTGGTACTAGAGTCAACAGACAGTTCCTGGTAGAGTCAACAGACAGTTCCTGGTACTAGAGTCAACAGACAGTTCCTGGTACTAGAGTCAACAGACAGTTCCTGGTACTAGAGTCAACAGACAGTTCCTGGTACTAGAGTCAACAGACAGTTCCTGGTACTAGAGTCAACAGACAGTTCCTGGTACTAGAGTCAACAGACAGTTCCTGGTACTAGAGTCAACAGACAGTTCCTGGTAGAGTCAACAGACAGTTCCTGGTACTAGAGTCAACAGACAGTTCCTGGTACCTGGCTCCTAAGGAAGAGGTTTAATTACAGTGTCAGGATCAGGGAAAGAGAAAATACGGCCATGTTTTTAAAGACAAGACATTTTCCTGACATGATCCTCCTGCCATTCCGTACTTTTAACAGTTTGTGTGAAAAGCCAAAGGAAAATTTGCACATTAAGGTTTTTTCTAACTCTTAATTCTCTCTCTGTCTCCTCTCGTCCTCTCCGCAGCGTTCTTTGGGAAGTATCTGAACGAGTACAACGGTAGCTACGTCCCTCCCGGGTGGCGTGAATGGGTGGGGCTCATCAAAAACTCTCGCTTTTATAATTACACCGTCTGTCGGAACGGTTACAAGGAGAAACACGGCGTGGAGTATTCCAAGGTAGGTCTGGTCTCTACCCGCAGGGAGTCTATACCCGCAGGGAGTCTATACCCGCAGGGAGTGTGTCTGGTCTCTACCCGCAGGGAGTCTATACCCGCAGGGAGTCTATACCCGCAGGGAGTGTGTCTGGTCTCTACCCGCAGGGAGTCTATACCCGCAGGGAGTCTATACCCGCAGGGAGTGTGTCTGGTCTCTACCCGCAGGGAGTGTGTCTGGTCTATACCCACAGGGAGTCTCTACCCGCAGGGAGTGTGTCTGGTCTATACCCACAGGGAGTGTGTCTGGTCTATACCCACAGGGAGTCTCTACCCGCAGGGAGTGTGTCTGGTCTATACCCACAGGGAGTGTGTCTGGTCTCTACCCACAGGGAGTGTGTCTGGTCTATACCCACAGGGAGTCTCTACCCGCAGGGAGTGTGTCTGGTCTATACCCACAGGGAGTGTGTCTGGTCTATACCCACAGGGAGTCTCTACCCACAGGGAGTGTGTCTGGTCTCTACCCGCAGGGAGTGTGTCTGGTCTCTACCCGCAGGGAGTGTGTCTGGTCTATACCCACAGGGAGTGTGTCTGGTCTCTACCCGCAGGGAGTGTGTCTGGTCTATACCCGCAGGTAGTGTGTCTGGTCTCTACCCGCAGGGAGTGTGTCTGGTCTCTACCCGCAGGGAGTGTGTCTGGTCTATACCCGCAGGGAGTGTGTCTGGTCTCTACCCGCAGGGAGTGTGTCTGGTCTCTACCCGCAGGGAGTGTGTCTGGTCTATACCCGCAGGAGTGTGTCTGGTCTCTACCCGCAGGGAGTGTGTCTGGTCTCTACCCGCAGGGAGTGTGTCTGGTCTCTACCCACAGGGAGTGTGTCTGGTCTCTACCCGCAGGGAGTCTATACCCGCAGGGAGTCTATACCCGCAGGGAGTGTGTCTGGTCTCTACCCGCAGGGAGTGTGTCTGGTCTCTACCCGCAGGGAGTGTGTCTGGTCTATACCCGCAGGGAGTGTGTCTGGTCTCTACCCGCAGGGAGTGTGTCTGGTCTCTACCCGCAGGGAGTGTGTCTGGTCTCTACCCGCAGGGAGTGTGTCTGGTCTCTACCCGCAGGGAGTGTGTCTGGTCTATACCCGCAGGGAGTCTATACCCGCAGGGAGTATGTCTGGTCTCTACCCGCAGGGAGTGTGTCTGGTCTCTACCCGCAGGGAGTGTGTCTGGTCTATACCCGCAGGGAGTGTGTCTGGTCTCTACCCGCAGGGAGTGTGTCTGGTCTCTACCCGCAGGGAGTGTGTCTCATCACCGACTATGTGGGGTCTCTACCCGCAGGGAGTGTGTCTGGTCTCTACCCGCAGGGAGTGTGTCTGGTCTATACCCGCAGGGAGTGTGTCTGGTCTCTACCCGCAGGGAGTGTGTCTGGTCTCTACCCGCAGGGAGTGTGTCTGGTCTCTTCCCGCAGGGAGTGTGTCTGGTCTCTACCCGCAGGGAGTCTATACCCGCAGGGAGTCTATACCCGCAGGGAGTGTGTCTGATCTCTAGGAGTCTCTACCCGCAGGGAGTCTATACCCGCAGGGAGTCTCTACCCGCAGGGAGTGTGTCTGGTCTCTACCCGCAGGGAGTGTGTCTGGTCTCTACCCGCAGGGAGTGTGTCTGGTCTATACCCGCAGGGAGTCTATACCCGCAGGGAGTGTGTCTGGTCTCTACCCGCAGGGAGTGTGTCTGGTCTCTACCCGCAGGGAGTGTGTCTGGTCTCTACCCGCAGGGAGTGTGTCTGGTCTCTACCCGCAGGGAGTCTCTACCCGCAGGGAGTCTCTACCCGCAGGGAGTCTCTACCCGCAGGGAGTCTATACCCGCAGGGAGTGTGTCTGGTCTCTACCCGCAGGGAGTCTCTACCCGCAGGGAGTCTATACCCGCAGGGAGTCTCTACCCGCAGGGAGTCTATACCCGCAGGGAGACTATACCCGCAGGGAGTGTGTCTGGTCTATATTCCAAGGTAGGTCTGGTCTCTACCCACAGGGAGTCTATACCCGCAGGGAGT
>NC_068448.1:77848203-77863203 GCF_023373465.1 Oncorhynchus keta
GTGGTTTCTGAACCAAGTGGACTTTATTCATTAAAATCACTGAGGTGGGCAGTGGACACACACACACACACACACACACACACCTCCCTCTGCACTCTGCGCCACGAACGGCACCCCTATTCCCTATCTAGTGCACTACTTTTAATCAGGCTTCATAGGGCTCTGGTCAAAAGTAGTGCACTATTTAGGGAATATGGTACCATTTGAGACACAATCTCTGGCTCATTCCTATTGGAGGGTATTCAAGGTAAGAGTCAAGGTGGTTTGGAGGACAGCAGGACAGTAATACCATGCTAATGCCATGTGCCTCTCTCTCTCTCTCTCTCTCTCTCTCTCTCTCTCTCTCTCTCTCTCTCTCTCTCTCCCTCCCTCCCTCCCTCCCTCCCTCCCTCCCTCCTCAGATCCAGTAGGTCATTAAAGTCAGCTATAAAACCATTTCAATAGCAAAATTAGAAATTGTGTTTTTTACATTGGATAAGAGTAGAGACTCAGAGCTAGAAAATGGTATATCAGACACTACAGTTGAGGAACAATGGGAAAGTAATTCTGCTTTGTATGTTGATAAACTTGTAACCCCACTTTTGAGAAAATGGCCTTTGAATGTTTTGGCACCTACTGGAGAGCTCTTCTTTGTCTACACCCATAAAGTTGGCTAGCTTGCCAGCTACTTCCATACACAAATGAGAGAACACTTCACTCTGACCATTTTACTCACCCTAGCAGAGCTGGTTATGCTGTTTTCATGTTATCCAGAGCGTTGGTGACTGCAACTGTGCTGCTGGCAATAATTTAATTACGTTTTTTTTTGCCGACGTTTACTGACACCGGCCAAATTCAACGGGTATTGAGCATTGGTAAATGTGTCAGTTATTCTGCGCTCTCTGGCACACAGACAAGAGTGTAATGAAATCGGAGGAGATACCCAGAGCGAATTTACCAGTTACGTCTATCAACAGTTGTCGCATTGACATCATGAACATTCTACATATATATTTTTTTACCTTTATTTAACTAAGCTAGTCAGTTAAAGAACAAATTCTTATTTACAATGATGGCCTACCAAAAGGCAAAAGGCCTCCTGCAGGGACGGGGATGGGATTAAAAATAAAAGATATATTACATAAAAATAAAGGACAAAACACAAGAGAGACAACACAACACTACACAAAGAGAGACATAAGACGACAACGACCTTTAACAGAATGTGACTGGCAGAACGAGTGTTGTATGTGGAGGATGAGGGCTGCAGTAGATATCTCAGATAAGGGGAAGTGAGGCCTAAGAGGGTTTAAAAATAAGCATCAACTAGTCGGTCTTGCGATGGGTATACAGAGATGACCAGTTTACAGAGGAGTATAGAGTGGGTGAGGTGTCCTATAAGGAGCATTGGTGGCAATCTGATGGCCGAAAGGTAAATAACATTTTAGCTCGAGAGCACCCTTACCTGCCCATCTATAAATTACATCTCAGTAATCTAGCATGGGTAGGATGGTCATTTGAATCGTCCATGCCGTCCCTAGGAGGGGTGCATCACTTGAATAGGTTGATCACAGACGTGATCTTCCTGTCCGGTTTTGCGTCCTCTCGGGCTCGTGCCTTGGTGGAAGAGATCTTCATGGGCTATACTTACCCTTGTCTCAGGGTAGTAAGTTGGTGGTTGAAGATATCCCTCTAGTGGTGTGGGGGCTGTGCTTTGGTAAAGTGGGTGGGGTTGTATCCTGCCTGGTAGGCCCTGTCCGTGGGTATCATTGGACGGGGCCACAGTGTCTCCCGACCCCTCCTGCCTCAGCCTCCAGTATTTATGCTATCTATGTCAGTCTGTTCTATCTGGAGTATTTCTCCTGTCTTATCCGGTGTCCTGTGTGAATTTAAGTTTGCTCCCTCTAATTCTCTCTCTACCTCCCCTCCCGGAGGATCTGAGCCCTAGGAACATGGCTCAGGACTACCTGGCCTGATGACTCCTGGCTGTTCCCAGTCCACCGGGTCATGCTGCTGCTCCAGTTTCAACTGTTCTGCCTGCGGCTATGGATCCCTGACCTGTTCACCGGACGTGATACCTTGTCCTGCACCTGCTGTTTTTGACTCCCTCTCTCTCTCCCTCTACCGCCCCTGCGTTCTCGACCTCTGATTTAACCTGCTGGTCATCTATGAACATTTGAACATCTTGAAGAAAAATCTTGCCTTAATGTATTCTTATAATCTTCACCTGGCACAGCCAGAAGAGGACTGGCCACCCCTCAGAGCCTTGTTTCTCTCTAGGTTTCTTCCTTTGTTCCTGCCTTTCTAGGGAGTTTTTCCTAGCCACTGTGCTTGTACACCTGCATTGCTTGCTGTTTGGGGTTTTAGGCTGGGTTTCTGTACAGCAGTTTGTGACATCTGCTGATGTAAAAAGGGCTTTATAAATACATTTAATTGATTGATGGTGATTTTGGTATTAGAAAATCTCTCTGCAGCTCTGGATGCCACTTACTGCAGGACCTACATTTCCTCTCATTTCCATCAAATCATTAGTGCCTGTGAGTTTTAGTATCCTAGAGTTCTAGAGATTCATAGAGTTCTAGAGTCCTAGAGTCTTAGACTTCTAGAGTGTCCAAGAGTTCTAGAGTGCCCTAGGGTTCTAGAGTGTCCAAGAGTTCTAGAGTGTCCTAGGGTTCTAGAGTGTCCTAGGGTTCTAGAGTGTCCTTGTCTTATACTGTAAGTCATATCATGAATTGGGTCCAAACATATTAAAGTACTTACATCAGACATAAAACAAAAGATAAAACATTACATCATATAACCGTATTACACCACTACATATCTACAGTTCAAAATGTATAATACAACAATATCACAATGTACGTGTGTGTAGAGTGTATGTTCTAGCGTTTGTGTCTGTATGCGTGTGTCTGTACCTGTGTGTGTCTGTACCTGTGTGTGTCTGTACCTGTGTGTGTCTGTACCTGTGTGTGTCTGTCTGTACCTGTGTGTGTGTGTGTCTGTACGTCTGTGTGTCTGTACCTGTGTGTGTCTGTACCTGTGTGTGTCTGTACCTGTGTGTGTGTCTGTACATGTGTGTGTGTCTGTACATGTGTGTCTGTACCTGTGTGTGTCTGTACCTGTGTGTGTCTGTACCTGTGTGTGTCTGTAACTGTGTGTGTCTGTAACTGTGTGTGTCTGTACGTCTGTGTGTCTGTACCTGTGTGTGTCTGTACCTGTGTGTGTGTGTCTGTACCTGTGTGTGTGTGTGTCTGTACCTGTGTGTGTCTGTACCTGTGTGTGTCTGTACCTGTGTGTGTCTGTACCTGTGTGTGTCTGTACCTGTGTGTGTCTGTACCTGTGTGTGTCTGTACCCGTGTGTGTCTGTACCCGTGTGTGTCTGTACCTGTGTGTGTGTGTCTGTACCTGTGTGTGTCTGTACCTGTGTGTGTGTGTCTGTACGTCTGTGTGTCTGTACCTGTGTGTGTCTGTACCTGTGTGTTTCTGTACCTGTGTGTGTGTGTCTGTACCTGTGTGTGTCTGTACCTGTGTGTGTCTGTACCTCTGTGTGTCTGTACCTCTGTGTGTCTGTACCTGTGTGTGTGTGTGTCTGTACCTGTGTGTCTGTACCTCTGTGTGTCTGTACCTGTGTGTGTCTGTACCTGTGTGTGTCTGTACCTGTGTGTGTGTGTCTGTACCTGTGTGTGTCTGTACCTCTGTGTGTCTGTACCTCTGTGTGTCTGTACCTGTGTGTGTGTGTCTGTACCTGTGTGTGTCTGTACCTGTGTGTGTCTGTACCTGTGTGTGTCTGTACCTCTGTGTGTCTGTACCTGTGTGTGTCTGTACCTGTGTATGTCTGTACCTGTGTGTGTGTCTGTAACTGTGTGTGTCTGTACCTGTGTGTGTCTGTACCTGTGTGTGTGTCTGTAACTGTGTGTGTGTCTGTACCTGTGTGTCTGTACCTGTGTGTGTCTGTACCTGTGTGTGTGTGTGTGTGTCTGTACCTGTGTGTGTGTGTCTGTACCTGTGTGTGTGTGTCTGTACCTGTGTGTGTCTGTACCTGTGTGTGTCTGTACCTGTGTGTGTGTGTCTGTACCTGTGTGTGTCTGTACCTGTGTGTGTCTGTACCTGTGTGTGTCTGTACCTGTGTGTGTGTGTCTGTACCTGTATGTGTCTGTACCTGTGTGTCTGTACCTGTGTGTCTGTACCTGTATGTGTCTGTACCTGTGTGTGTGTACCTGTGTGTGTGTGTGTCTGTACCTGTGTGTGTGTGTCTGTACCTGTATGTGTCTGTACCTGTATGTGTCTGTACCTGTATGTGTCTGTACCTGTGTGTCTGTACCTGTGTGTGTGTGTCTGTACCTCTGTGTGTCTGTACCTGTGTGTGTCTGTACCTCTGTGTGTCTGTACCTGTGTGTCTGTACCTGTGTGTGTGTGTCTGTACCTGTGTGTGTCTGTACCTGTGTGTGTCTCTTCACAGACCCCGCTGTTCCATAAGGTGTATTTTCTGATTCTACCTCTTGCGTCAGTTACCTGATGTGGAATAGAGCTCTATGTAGTCCAACACTGTGCGCCTCCAATCGTCTGTTCTGGACAGAGCCTAACCAGTACAATACAAAACATTTTATCCACACAATGAGAATTCAAGATGGAATCCGCATTATTGGAAACGCGACTGTCCGCCTCACACCGCCTTTGTTATTGTTATTGTTATTGTTATTGTTATTGTTATTGTTGATGAAACAGAGGAACGTTCAACCACGTGGTCAAAACAATGACACATTCTGCTGTTCTGTTGTTCTGTTGTGTTCCCCAAACAGACTAACAATGACACATTCTGTTGTTCTGTTGTTCTGTTGTTCTGTTGTTCTGTTGTTCTGTTGTTCTGTTGTGTTCCCCAAACAGACTAACAATGACACATTCTGTTGTTCTGTTGTTCTGTTGTTCTGTTGTTCTGTTGTTCTGTTGTTCTGTTGTTCTGTTGTTCTGTTGTTCTGTTGTTCTGTTGTTCTGTTGGGGTAAAACTGTGTTGGTTGTTTACTACTTTGTTGTTGTTTGTTGTGTTCCCCAAACAGACTATGGATGTTTGACCATGAAGGGTTCCAGATGGAATGCTAATACCTCTTGTTGTAATACTTAACTTCCTGTTGTTGTAATACTTAACTTCCTGTTGTTGTAATACTTTACTTCCTGTTGTTGTAATACTTTACTTCCTGTTGTTGTAATACTTTACTTCCTGTTGTTGTAATACTTTACTTCCTGTTGTTGTAATACTTTACTTCCTGTTGTTGTAATACTTTACTTCCTGTTGTTGTAATACTTTACTTCCTGTTGTTGTAATACTTTACTTCCTGTTGTTGTAATACTTTACTTCCTGTTGTAATACTTTACTTCCTGTTGTTGTAATACTTTACTTCCTGTTGTTCTCGCCGTTGCAGGACTATTTCACGGACCTGATCACCAACGACAGTATCAACTTCTTCCGTATGTCCAAGAAGGTGTACCCTCACCGGCCAGTGATGATGGTCCTCACCCACGCTGCCCCCCACGGGCCGGAGGACTCAGCCCCACAATACGCAGAGATGTTCCCAAATGCCTCCCAACACATGTGAGTTGCACACACGCACGCTCACGCACATACGCACGCTCACACACGCACGTACGCTCACACGCACGCTCACACACGCACGTACGCACACACGTGCACACACGCACGTACGCTCACACGCACACACACACAAAAGTACTACATACTGTATTTGTTTCGGAGGAGAGGAGAGGGAAGAGGAGGGGAGGAGAGGAGAGGAGAGGAGAGGAGAGGAGAGGAGAGGAGAGTTTAGGGCTGATTTCCAGGTGTTACTGCTAATCTACAAAGCATTACATGGACTTGCTCCTACCTATCCCTCCAATTTGGTCCTTGTCCCTAGAATTTCAATCAGCTTGATTCCTATGGTTCTGATCCAGCAGCTTTCTGATCTCTCAGGACAGGGCTAAGTTAGGCCTCTCCATTGGTTGGAGTTGGGGGGGGGTGTTACTAGACCCCTAAGTGTCTTTGGGATAGTCCCCTTTTTTCAATTCTGCCTAAATGACATACCCAAATATAACTGCCTGTAGCTCAGGCTCTGAAGCAAGGATATGCATATTCTTGGCACCAATTGAAAGGACACACTTTGATGTTTGTGGAAATGTGAATTGAATGTAGGAGAATATAACACAATAGATTTGGTAGAAGAAAATACAAAGAAAAAACCAACCGGTCTTTTTCTACCGCCATCTTTAAAAGGTCCCAGTTATAGCATCACTCTGGTTGTAATTCCAATGGTGTCCACAAGATGGCAGCAGTGCAGGTGCAACGTTTCAGATGGAATAACTTGAAGTATGAGTGAACTACAAGACTTTTAGTGTGAAGTCCCCAGGTACATTTGGGCAAATCGTGAAGGAGACATTTACATTCACATTATATTTTTCTGCAAGAATATCCTCAAATCTGTATACTTGGACTTTGATTTAGCTTTCCAGTATTAGTAGACATATTATAAGTTCAACATTTGCAAAACAACCAGTTTTATTAACTTCATAACTCTGAATATCCTTTATAATTCTTGTCCAAAATGAAAAGGCATGCTGTCGTACAAGCATAGAAGCTACATTCTACGACATGTACATGGTTTCCGGGATACTCCCGAAAAGCCCAGCTCATTGGCTATCTAGCTAGCTTTGTTTGACCCCAATTGGTGCTTATTTGACCGAGATACAGTCGTTCAAGTAATGTTCACACGCATCATCGGCGTGCCATGAAGGCGTTGCTCTCTGACCAAATACGGTGTCCAATAGGATATACTACATCCCTAATGATATAGTGAAGTCCAATTTGGACTCCAGACAAAAAGGACAAAATTCCATTGGTCTAATGTCCATTGCTCATGTTTCTTGGCCCAAGCAAGTCTCTTCTTCTTATTGGTGTCCTTTAGTAGTGGTTTCTTTGCAGGAAATCGACCATGAACATTTCTGAGGCTGGAAAGTCTGATGAACTTATCCTCTGCAGCAGAGTTAACTCTAGGTATTTCATTCCTGTGGCGGACCTCATGAGCTCTAATGAACTTATCCTCTGCAGCAGAGGTAACTCTGGGACTTTCATTCCTGTGGTGGTCCTCATGAGAGCCAGTTTCATCATAGCACTTGATGGTTTTTGCAACTGCACTTGAAGAAACTTCAAAAGTTCTTGAAATGTTCCTTATTGACTGACCTTCATGTCTTAAAGTAATGATGGACTGTCGTTTCTCTTTGCTTATTTGAGCTGTTCTTGCCATAATACGGAATTGGTCTTTTAACAAATAGCCCTATCTTCTGTATACCACCTCTACCTTGTCACAATACAACTGATTGGCTAAAACACATTACGAAGGAAAGAAATTGCACAAATTAACTTTTAACCAGGCACACCTACTAATTTAAATGCATTCCAGGTGACTAACTCATGAAGCTGGTTGAGAGAATGCCAAGAGTGTGCAAAGCGGTCATCAAGGCAAAGGGTGGCTATTTGAAGAATCTCAAAAATAAAATAGATTTTGATTTGCTTAACACTTTTTTGGTTACTACATGATTCCATATGTATTATTTCATAGTTTGGATGTCTTCACAAATTTTCTCAATGTAGAAAACAGTAAAAATAAAGAAAAACCCTTGAATGAGTAGGTGTGTAAAACTTTAGACCGGTAGTGTTTCTACCAACATATTGTGGCATCAAACCAGCCTTTTCCAAAGTCTGATGTGTGGTGAGTCCTCCTCTCCTCTACTCCTCCCTTCCCCAACCCTCCCCTCCCCTCTCCGACACTCTCCTCTCCTCCTCCCTTCCCCAACCCTCCCCTCTCCTCTCTTATCCTCCCCTCTTCGACACTCTCCTCTCCTCTACTCCTCCCTTCCCCAACCCTCCCCTCTCCTCCTCCTTTCCACACCTCTGTCCTTCCCCCTCTCCCCGACACTCACCTCTCCTCCCTCCCTTCCCCAACCCTCCCCTCTCCTCTCATCTCCTCCCATCCTCAACCCTCCCCTCTCCTCCCATCTCCTCCTTTCCCTGCCCCTCTCCTCCTTTCCCCACCTCTCTCCTCCCCCCTTCTCCTCCTCTCCTGGAGGCTGGGTACTTCCAGGAAAACCAGTCATGTTGGCGTCAGGGGAATGAACCCAGCCCTTTTAGGAGAGTCTTACAGGACACATCTTGGACATCTGTCACACTATACATTATACACAAGTTCTCCGCATGGCCGCATCCCAAATGGTACCCCATTCCCTATGGGACCTGTTCAAAGGTAGTGCACTACGTAGGGAATATGATGCCATTGTGGACATCTAGCCTGGGTTCTACAGGGTGTTAGTCTGTGATTAGTTCACACCACACAATACCAAGCTATAGTTCACACCACATTACCAAGCTGTAGTTCACAATACCAAGCTGTAGTTCACACCACAATACCAAGCTGTAGTTCACACCACAATACCAAGCTGTAGTTCACACCACAATACCAAGCTGTAGTTCACACCACAATACCAAGCTGTAGTTCACACCACAATACCAAACTGTAGTTCACACCACAATACCAAGCTGTAGTTCACACCACAATACCAAGCTGTAGTTCACACCACAATACCAAGCTGTAGTTCACACCACAATACCAAGCTGTAGTTCACACCACAATACCAAACTGTAGTTCACACCACAATACCAAGCTGTAGTTCACACCACAATACCAAACTGTAGTTCACACCACAATACCAAGCTGTAGTTCACACCACAATACCAAGCTGTAGTTCACACCACAATACCAAGCTGTAGTTCACACCACAATACCAAGCTGTAGTTCACACCACAATACCAAACTGTAGTTCACACCACAATACCAAGCTGTAGTTCACACCACAATACCAAGCTGTAGTTCACACCACAATACCAAGCTATAGTTCACACCACAATACCAAACTGTAGTTCACACCACAATACCAAGCTGTAGTTCACACCACAATACCAAGCTGTAGTTCACACCACAATACCAAGCTGTAGTTCACACCACAATACCAAGCTGTAGTTCACACCACAATACCAAGCTGTAGTTCACACCACAATACCAAACTGTAGTTCACACCACAATACCAAGCTATAGTTCACACCACAATACCAAACTGTAGTTCACAATACCAAGCTGTAGTTCACACCACAATACCCACACAGACACCCACCCACCCACACCCACCCACCCACACCCTCACCCACCCCTACCCACACAGACACCCACCCCCTCACCCACCCCTACCACACAGACACCCACCCATATAGACACCCACCCACGCCTACCACACAGACACCCACCCATACAGACACCCACCCACCGCTACCCACACCACAGACACCCACCCATACAGACACCCACCCCCGCTACCCACACAGACACCCACCCATACAGACACCCACCCACCCACCCACCCCACCCACACAGACACCCAACCATATAGACACCCACCCACCCCTACCACACAGACACCCACCCATATAGACACCCACCCACACCTACCCACACAGACACCCACCCATACAGACACCCACCCATACAGACACCCACCCACCGCTACCCACACAGACACCCACCCATACAGACACCCATCCACCGCTACCCACACAGACACCCACCCATACAGACACCCACCCACCGCTACCCACACAGACACCCGTCCACACAAACACCCACCCACCCTCACCCACAGACCAACCCACCCACTCACACCCACAGACCAACCCACCCACCCACCCACACCCACAGACCAACCCACCCACTCACACCCACAGACCAACCCACCCACTCACACCCACAGACCAACCCACACACCCACCCACACCCACAGACTAACCCACTCACACCCACAGACCAACCCACCCACTCATACCCACAGACCAACCCACCCACTCACACCCTCAGATCAACCCACCCACCCTCACCCACAGACCAACCCACCCACTCACACCCACAGACCAACCCACCCACTCACACCCACAGACCAACCCACCCACTCACACCCACAGACCAACCCACCCACCCTCACCCACAGACCAACCCACCCACTCACACCCACAGACCAACCCACCCACCCTCACCCACAGACCAACCCACCCACTCACACCCACAGACCAACCCACCCACCCTCACCCACAGACCAACCCACCCACTCACACCCACAGACCAACCCACCCACCCTTACCCACAGACCAACCCACCCACTCACACCCACAGACCAACCCACCCACTCACACCCACAGACCAACCCACCCACTCACACCCACAGACCAATCCACCCACTCACACCCACAGACCAACCCACCCACTCACACCCACAGACCAACCCACCCACTCACACCCACAGACCAACCCACCCACTCACACCCACAGACCAACCCACCCACAGACCAACCCAGTGGTGGAAAGATGACATACTTCACTAAAATTATAGATACCTTAGAAAGAGAAAGTTACAGAACTGAAGTGAGTCACCCAGTAAAATAATACTTGGTTTTAAATAGCGTTAAGATCATCAATTATTAGCTTTACAGTCCAAGACTTGTAGTCACCTTGACTTTGGGGTCTGGAGTCTAACACAGCTATTATTTTCTTAAGCATGTGCCAACCCTCAAATTATTTATCCGAGCCAAAAGCAACAGGTCTGTCATCTTGGTGTGAGATGAGAGATAGTCAGGGGGAGTGAGGGAGGGAGAGAGGGGGGAGAGAGAGAGAGGGGAATGGAGAGAGCAGACAGAGCGCAGAGAGAGAGGAATGGGGAGAGAGCAGAGAGAGAGAGAGAGAGGGAGAGCAGAGAGCGAGAGCAGAGAGAGGGAGGGAGAGCAGAGAGAGAGGAATGGAGAGCAGAGAGAGCGCATAGAGAGAGAGAGGAATGGAGAGTGAGCAGAGAGAGCTCAAAGAGAGAGAGAGGAATGGAGAGAGAGCAGAGAGAGAGAGAGGAATGGAGAGAGCAGAGAGAGCGCAGAGAGAGAGAGAGAGAGAGAGAGAGGAATGGAGAGAGAGCAGAGAGAGCCCAAAGAGAGAGAGAGGAAAGGAGAGAGAGCAGAGAGAGAGAGAGAGAGAGAGGGAGAGCAGAGAGAGAGGGAGAGCAGAGAGAGGGAGGGAGAGCAGAGAGAGAGAGCAGAGAGAAAGAGAGAGAAAGTGAGAGCAGAAAGAGAGAGAGAGCGCAGAGAGAGAGAGAGCGCAGAGAGAGAGAGCGAGAGCGCAGAGAGAGAGAGTGCGCAGAAAGTGAGCGCGCAGAGAGTGAGCGCGCAGAGAGAGAGAGCGCAGAGAGAGAGAGCGCAGAGAGGGAGAGCGCAGAGAGAGAGAGAGGAATGGAGAGAGAGCAGAGAGAGAGAGAGGGAGAGCAGAGAGAGGGAGGGAGAGCAGAGAGAGAGAGAGGAATGGAGAGAGCAGAGAGAGCACAGAGTGAGAGAGAGGAATGGAGAGAGAGCAGAGAGAGCCCAGAGAGAGAGAGAGGAATGGAGAGAGAGCAGAGAGAGAGAGAGAGAGAGAGAGAGAGAGAGAGAGAGAGAGGGGGAGAGCAGAGAGAGAGAGGGAGAGCAGAGAGAGAGAGCAGAGAGAAAGAGAGAGAGAGAGCGCAGGGTGAGAGCGCAGAGAGAGATAGCAGAGAGAGCGCAGAGAGATAGCAGAGAGAGCGCATAGAGAGACAGAGAGAGCGCAGAGAGGGAGAGCGCAGAGAGGGAGCGGCAGAGAGAGAACAGAGAGAGAATAGAGAGAGAGCAGAGAGAGAGAGCAGAGGGAGAGCGCAGAGAGAGAACAGAGAGAGAACAGAGAGAGAGAGCAGAGAGAGAGCAGAGAGAGAGAGCAGAGAGAGAGAGGGAAAATCCTTGGGAAAATCCTCTGCATCATCATTAACAGCAGACTCGTACACTTCCTCAATGAAAACAATGTACTGAGCAAATGTCAAATTGGCTTTTTACCAAATTACCGTACAACAGACCATGTATTCACCCTGCACACCCTAATTGACAAACAAACAAACCAAAACAAAGGCAAAGTCTTCTCATGCTTTGTTGATTTCAAAAAAGCCTTCGAATCAATATGGCATGAGGGTCTGCTATACAAACTGATGGAAAGTGGTGTTGGGGGTAAAACATATGACATTATAAAATCCATGTACACAAACAACAAGTGTCCCTAAGCAAGCTGGTCCTGGGGCTCTGTCACAAACACAAACACACCCTACAGAGCCCCAGGACAGCAGCACAATTAGACCCAACCAAGTCATGAGAGAACAAAAAGATAATTACTTGACACATTGGAAAGAATTAACAAAACAACAGAGCCAACTAGAATGCTATTTGGCCCTACACAGAGAGTACACAGCGGCAGAATACCTGACCACTGTGACTGACCCAAAATGAAGGAAAGCTTTGACTATGTACAGACTCAGTGAGCATAGCCTTGCTATTGAGAAAGGCCGCCGTAGGCAGACATGGCTCTCAAGAGAAGACAGGCTATGTGCTCACTGCCCACAAAATGAGGTGGAAACTGAGCTGCACTTCCTAACCTCCTGCCCAATGTATGACCATATTAGAGAGACATATTTCCCTCAGATTACACAGATCCACAAAGAATTCGAAAACAAATCCAATTTTGATAAACTCCCATATAAAGTCCCATATCTACTGGGTGAAATTCCACAGTGTTCCATCACAGCAGCAAGATTTGTGACCTGTTGCCACGAGAAAAGGGCAACCAGTGAAGAACACACACCATTGTAAATACAACCCATATCTATGCTTGTTTATTTTATCATTTGTACATTGTTAAAACACTGTATATATATATATATGACATTTGTAATGTCTTTATTCTTTTGAAACTTCTGTATGTGTAATGTTTACTGTTAATTTTTATTGTTTATTTCACTTTATATATTCACTTTATATATTATCTACCTCACTTGCTTTGACAATGTTAACACATGTTTCCCATGCCAATAAAGCCCTTGAATTGAATTGAATTGAGAGAGCAGAGAGAGAGCAGAGAGAGAGCAGAGAGCAGAGAGAGAGAGAGCAGAGAGAGAGCAGAGAGAGAGAGAGCAGAGAGAGAGAGAGAGAGAGAGAGAGAGGGAGAGTGAGGAGAGAGCAGAGAGAGCGCAGAGAGAGAGCAGAGAGAGAGCAGAGAGAGAGCAGAGAGAGAGCAGAGATTGAATTGAATTGAGAGAGAGCGCAGAGAGAGCGCAGAGAGAGCGCAGAGAGAGAGCAGAGAGAGAGCAGAGAGAGAGAGAGAGAGAGATTGATTGATAAAAACAGCAGACAGAAGGGTAGAACCCACAGACTGCTTCTCACGTGACCTCATATTCCCTATATAGTGCACTAATTTTGATCAGGGCTCTGGACTTAAGTGGTGGACAATGTATGGAATAGGGTGCCATTTGGGATGCAGACACACACACCTGAGGAATGAGAAAAGGTGTGTTGCTTACTGCTGAAACTTTAAAGGTTTTCTTTGTGGTTCGTTGATGCTCTGATGGTTGTTCTATTTAGGGACATTTAAGACAGGTTCTGCTTCTCTTCAAGACAGGTTCTGCTTCTCTTCAAGACAGGTTCTGCTTCTCTTCAAGACAGGTTCTGCTTCTCTTCAAGACAGGTTCTGCTTCTCTTTAAAACAGGTTCTGCTTCTCTTTAAAACAGGTTCTGCTTCTCTTCAAGACAGGTTCTGCTTCTCTTTAAAACAGGTTCTGCTTCTCTTTAAAACAGGTTCTGCTTCTCTTTAAGACAGGTTCTGCTTCTCTTTAAAACAGGTTCTGCTTCTCTTCAAGACAGGTTCTGCTTCTCTTTAAAACAGGTTCTGCTTCTCTTCAAGACAGGTTCTGCTTCTCTTCAAGACAGGTTCTGCTTCTCTTTAAAACAGGTTCTGCTTCTCTTTAAAACAGGTTCTGCTTCTCTTTAAGACAGGTTCTGCTTCTCTTTAAAACAGGTTCTGCTTCTCTTTAAGACAGGTTCTGCTTCTCTTTAAGACAGGTTCTGCTTCTCTTTAAGACAGGTTCTGCTTCTCTTTAAAACAGGTTCTGCTTCTCTTTAAAACAGGTTCTGCTTCTCTTTAAGACAGGTTCTGCTTCTCTTTAAGACAGGTTCTGCTTCTCTTTAAAACAGGTTCTGCTTCTCTTCAAGACAGGTTCTGCTTCTCTTCAAGACAGGTTCTGCTTCTCTTCAAGACAGGTTCTGCTTCTCTTCAAGACAGGTTCTGCTTCTCTTTAAGACAGGTTCTGCTTCTCTTTAAGACAGGTTCTGCTTCTCTTTAAAACAGGTTCTGCTTCTCTTCAAGACAGGTTCTGCTTCTCTTCAAGACAGGTTCTGCTTCTCTTTAAAACAGGTTCTGCTTCTCTTTAAAACAGGTTCTGCTTCTCTTCAAGACAGGTTCTGCTTCTCTTTAAAACAGGTTCTGCTTCTCTTTAAAACAGGTTCTGCTTCTCTTTAAAACAGGTTCTGCTTCTCTTTAAAACAGGTTCTGCTTCTCTTTAAAACAGGTTCTGCTTCTCTTTAAAACAGGTTCTGCTTCTCTTTAAAACAGGTTCTGCTTCTCTTCAAGACAGGTTCTGCTTCTCTTTAAAACAGGTTCTGCTTCTCTTCAAGACAGGTTCTGCTTCTCTTCAAGACAGGTTCTGCTTCTCTTTAAAACAGGTTCTGCTTCTCTTTAAAACAGGTTCTGCTTCTCTTTAAAACAGGTTCTGCTTCTCTTTAAAACAGGTTCTGCTTCTCTTTAAAACAGGTTCTGCTTCTCTTTAAAACAGGTTCTGCTTCTCTTTAAAACAGGTTCTGCTTCTCTTTAAAACAGGTTCTGCTTCTCTTCAAGACAGGTTCTGCTTCTCTTTAAAACAGGTTCTGCTTCTCTTCAAGACAGGTTCTGCTTCTCTTTAAAACAGGTTCTGCTTCTCTTTAAAACCGGTTCTGCTTCTCTTCAAGACAGGTTCTGCTTCTCTTTAAAACAGGTTCTGCTTCTCTTTAAAACCGGTTCTGCTTCTCTTTAAAAC
>NC_068448.1:77870703-77933203 GCF_023373465.1 Oncorhynchus keta
CCATAAAGTGGACCCCACACCTCACTGCCATAAAGTGGACCCCACACCTCACTGCCATAAAGTGGACCTCACACCTCGCTGCCATAAAGTGGACCCCACACCTCGCTGCCATAAAGTGGACCCCACACCTCGCTGCCATAAAGTGGACCCCACACCTCACTGCCATAAAGTGGACCCCACACCTCACTGCCATAAAGTGGACCCCACACCTCACTGCCATAAAGTGGACCCCACACCTCGCTGCCATAAAGTGGACCCCACACCTCACTGCCATAAAGTGGACCCCACACCTCACTGCCATAAAGTGGACCCCACACCTCACTGCCATAAAGTGGACCCCACACCTCACTGCCATAAAGTGGACCCCACACCTCGCTGCCATAAAGTGGACCCCACACCTCGCTGCCATAAAGTGGACCCCACACCTCGCTGCCATAAAGTGGACCCCACACCTCACTGCCATAAAGTGGACCCCACACCTCACTGCCATAAAGTGGACCCCACACCTCACTGCCATAAAGTGGACCCCACACCTCGCTGCCATAAAGTGGACCCCACACCTCACTGCCATAAAGTGGACCCCACACCTCACTGCCATAAAGTGGACCCCACACCTCACTGCCATAAAGTGGACCCCACACCTCACTGCCATAAAGTGGACCCCACACCTCGCTGCCATAAAGTGGACCCCACACCTCGCTGCCATAAAGTGGACCCCACACCTCGCTGCCATAAAGTGGACCCCACACCTCACTGCCATAAAGTGGACCCCACACCTCACTGCCATAAAGTGCAATTGGTTCAATGACACATTCCATTAGTTTTAGCCAAATTTTAATAGGTATTTTAATTTTTAATTAGTCTTTTAATGGCGTAGTATGCCCTGTGTACTTTCTCTCTCAGTGTCTCGGGGCTACTGTCACGCCCTGACCTTAGAGGGACGTTTTATTTCGCTATTTGGTTAGGTCAGGGTGTGATGTGGGGTGGGCATTCTATGTTCTGTTTTTCTATGACTTTTGTATTTCTATGTTTTGGCCTGGTATGGTTCTCAATCAGGGACAGCTGTCTATCGTTCTATCTATCGTTCTTATCTAGCCCTTTTTCCCTCTTTTCTTTGTGGGAAGTTAACTTTGTGGCACGTAGCCCTTAAGCTTCACGGTTGTTTTGTATTGTTTATTGTTTTTGTCGGCGTCATCCTAAATAAACGGAATATGTACGCTCACCACGCTGCGCTTTGGTCCTCTTCATTCCACGGCTCAGTTCATTCATTAAGATGTCCAGTTGTGCTTATTTTTAAACCTCAGTAATTGTAGTGTGTACAGAACTTTAGTCTAATTCCCTGAGATCTGGATCTTCTCTGGAAAATCATTATTTTAGTCATTTTGGGGTTTTACTGCCAGGGCCCAGGTCTGGCAGTACTGCTCTAGCGGGTCCAGGCTCTGCTGTAGGCCATGTGCTGTGGGTGACAGCAGACATAGGTCATCTGCGAAGAGTAGGCATTTAACTGCTGAATTGTGTAAATTTCCTAGAATAGTGGCCAATTCGTTGATTTAAATATTGAAGAGTGCAGGGCTCAGATTGCAACCCTGGCGAAGGCCCCGCCCCTGGTTAAAGAATTCTGTTTTTTTCTTACCAATTTTAATGCTGCATGTATATCCTGTATACATTGATTTAATTATGTAATATGTTTTACCCCCTACACCACTTTCAATAACTTTGTAGAACAGTCCTGTTTGCCAAATAGAATCAAATGCTTTTTGGAAGTCGATAAAGCGGGCGTATATTTTGGTATCATTTTGGTGGACATGTTTATCTATCAGGGTGTGTAGGGTGTAAATATGATCAGTCATGCAATGTTTTGGTATGAATCCAATTAGGCTTTTACTCAAGACATTGTGCTTATTAAGGAAGTTTAGAACTCTAGAATGTCTCTGTTCTTAAAGATTGGGGTTATGAGTCCTTGATTCCAGATGTCAGGGAAATAACCTACACTCAGGATCAAATTAAACCGTTTTAATATAGCCAATTGAAATTTTGCACTGGTGAGTTTGAGCATCCCATTTAGGATGCCATCAGGTCCGCATGCTTTTTTAAATCTGAGAGCCTGAAGTTTCTTATAGAGCTCCTGGTCAGTAATAGTTTAGTTTCTTATAGAGCTCCTGGTCAGTAATAGTTTAGTTTCTTATAGAGCTCCTGGTCAGTAATAGTTTAGTTTCTTATAGAGCTCATGGTCAGTAATAGTTTAGTTTCTTATAGAGCTCCTGGTCAGTAATAGTTTAGTTTCTTATAGAGCTCCTGGTCAGTAATAGTTTAGTGTCTTATAGAGCTCCTGGTCAGTAATAGTTTAGTTTCTTATAGAGCTCCTGGTCAGTAATAGTTTAGTTTCTTATAGAGCTCCTGGTCAGTAATAGTTTAGTGTCTTATAGAGCTCCTGGTCAGTAATAGTTTAGTTTCTTATAGAGCTCCTGGTCAGTAATAGTTTAGTTTCTTATAGAGCTCCTGGTCAGTAATAGTTTAGTTTCTTATAGAGCTCCTGGTCAGTAATAGTTTAGTTTCTTATAGAGCTCCTGGTCAGTAATAGTTTAGTTTCTTATAGAGCTCCTGGTCAGTAATAGTTTAGTTTCTTATAGAGCTCCTGGTCAGTAATAGTTTAGTTTCTTATCGAGCTCCTGGTCAGTAATAGTTTAGTTTCTTATAGAGCTCCTGGTCAGTAATAGTTTAGTTTCTTATACAGCTCCTGGTCAGTAATAGTTTAGTTTCTTATTGAGCTCCTGGTGAGTAATAGTTTAGTCTCTTATAGAGCTCCTGGTCAGTAATAGTTTAGTTTCCTATAGAGCTCCTGGTCAGTAATAGTTTAGTTTCCTATAGAGCTCCTGGTCAGTAATAGTTTAGTTTCTTATAGAGCTCCTGGTCAGTAATAGTTTAGTGTCTTATAGAGCTCCTGGTCAGTAATAGTTTAGTGTCTTATAGAGCTCCTGGTCAGTAATAGTTTAGTTTCCTATAGAGCTCCTGGTCAGTAATAGTTTAGTTTCTTATAGAGCTCCTGGTCAGTAATAGTTTAGTTTCTTATAGAGCTCCTGGTCAGTAATAGTTTAGTTTCTTATAGAGCTCCTGGTCAGTAATAGTTTAGTTTCTTATAGAGCTCCTGGTCAGTAATAGTTTAGTTTCTTATAGAGCTCCTGGTCAGTAATAGTTTAGTTTCTTATAGAGCTCCTGGTCAGTAATAGTTTAGTTTCTTATAGAGCTCCTGGTCAGTAATAGTTTAGTTTCTTATAGAGCTCCTGGTCAGTAATAGTTTAGTTTCTTATAGAGCTCCTGGTCCAGTGGATGTTGATTGTCCTTTATAGCTTTTCTAATCCATTCAACTTCTCATGAACTTGTCGTTGTTCTGCGTTTGTGTCAATTTGAATGGTTGTAGATTGTTTTAAAATGGGTTCTCCATATGTCACCATTTTGTATCGCTAATTTCTCTTTTTTTAAATTTTTTCGGTTTATCCAATTTTGCCAGAAGTTGTTTGTGTTTATGGACTCAATTAGTGTCAGCTGCTTGCTGTTGTACTGTGCTTTTTTGGTTCTGAGTTTATAGAGTTTTAAGGTCTGATGCAGTTGCACAAAAAAGAGCTCTGATGACACCTCCTTCACTGGATCAGCACACACCATCACCAACGACTCCGCATCTTGAGTGAGGGCCGGAGAGCTGGCCTGAGGAGATGCCTTGCATTCGGGCACCGCCCCCAGAAGGGGGAGAGAGCTGGCCTGAGGAGATGCCTTGCATTCGGGCACCGCCCCCAGAAGGGGGAGAGAGCTGGCCTGAAGAGATGCCTTGCATTCGGGCGCCGCCCCCAGAAGGGGGAGAGAGCTGGCCTGAAGAGATGCCTTGCATTCGGGCACCGCCCCCAGAAGGGGGAGAGAGCTGGCCTGAAGAGATGCCTTGCATTCGGGCACCGCCCCCAGAAGGGGGAGAGAGCTGGCCTGAAGAGATGCCTTGCATTCGGGCACCGCCCCCAGAAGGGGGAGAGAGCTGGCCTGAAGAGATGCCTTGCATTCGGGCACCGCCCCCAGAAGGGGGAGAGAGCTGGCCTGAAGAGATGCCTTGCATTCGGGCAACACCCCCAGAAGGGGGAGAGAGCTGGCCTGAGGAGATGCCTTGCATTCGGGCGCCGCCCCCAGAAGGGGGAGAGAGCTGGCCTGAGGAGATGCCTTGCATTCGGGCGCCGCCCCCAGAAGGGGGAGAGAGCTGGCCTGAGGAGATGCCTTGCATTCGGGCACCACCCCCAGAAGGGGGAGAGAGCTGGCCTGAAGAGATGCCTTGCATTCGGGCGCCGCCCCCAGAAGGGGGAGAGAGCTGGCCTGAAGAGATGCCTTGCATTTGGGCGCCGCCCCCAGAAGGGGGAGAGAGCTGGCCAACGACGGAACGAGGAAGAACTAGACTAGCAGTAGAAATTGAATGGGTTAAACTGATGCAAGAGTTGGGGATAGAGGATGCATCTGTCATTAGTAATGTTTCACAGTAACATGTCAAACTGACCCTTTACAGAAATAGCTCGCCACAAGGTTAGAATATGACTCAGCGCTAAAACCGACCTGGTCCTGAAAAGAGCATATAAGGAGAGTGCCTTCCTTAAGAGGTCATGATAGTGCTACTTGACTTATCACCGACGGACAGCTCGGACAGGTCATATCTGACTTTCATACTCTAGAACAATTGTATCTCTTGACTTCTGATTTCTGAGACGACTTGTATCACTGTCGACGGGGGCACCTTAACGGTCCTATAGCAAAATCCCCTACCACGAACAAGTTTTTTCCTTATAATTTTACAATCCGCAGCAAACCAGTTCTCATCTGAGGTCTTTTCTGTTTGGTTTCTTATCAATTTCAATTGTGCTTCTTTTTGCCGTTTGCCTGAATATAGAGTATATAGAGTTACTGCTAGATTGATGCCTTCTCCCTCTCTGTCTCTCTCTCTGTCCCCCCCCACCCACCCCCACCCCACCCCAGGTATATGAGATGTTGGTAGAGAGTGGGGAACTGGACAACACCTACATAATCTACACGGCTGACCACGGCTACCACATTGGCCAGTTTGGGCTGGTCAAGGGGAAGTCCATGCCCTACGACTTTGACATCAGAGTGCCCTTCTTCCTCCGCGGGCCCAACGTCGAACGTGGAGCCGTGTAAGTAAGCCATGTCCAAGCCACAGGGTAGGAGCCTGTTTCTGTATTTCCTGTTTCTGTATTTCCTGTTTCTGTATTTCCTGTTTCTGTATCTCCTGTTTCTGTATTTCCTGTTTCTGTATCTCCTGTTTCTGTATTTCCTGTTTCTGTATTTCCTGTTTCTGTATTTCCTGTTTCTGTATCTCCTGTTTCTGTATTTCCTGTTTCTGCATCTCCTGTTTCTGCATCTCCTGTTTCTGCATCTCCTGTTTCTGTATCTCCTGTTTCTGTATCTCCTGTTTCTGCATCTCCTGTTTCTGCATCTCCTGTTTCTGCATCTCCTGTTTCTGCATCTCCTGTTTCTGTATTTCCTGTTTCTGCATCTCCTGTTTCTGCATCTCCTGTTTCTGTGTTAATGTTAATGACGTTGTTGTACTGTTCCTCCCCAGTGTCCCTCAGCTGGTGTTGAACATTGATCTGGCCCCCACCATACTGCACATGGCTGGGCTGGACACGCCTCCAGACATGGACGGGAAGTCCATCCTCAAACTACTAGAACAGGAGAAGACTGGAAACAGGTAGGAATGGGGTTCATTTACAACAGGTAGGAATGGGGTTAATATACAACAGGTAGAAATGGGGTTCATATACAACAGGTAGAAATGGGGTTCATATACAACAGGTAGAAATGGGGTTCATGTACAACAGGTAGGAATGGGGTTAATGTACAACAGGTAGGAATGGGGTTCATATACAACAGGTAGGAATGGGGTTCATATACAACAGGTAGGAATGGGGTTCATATACAACAGGTAGGAATGGGGTTCATATACAACAGGTAGAAATGGGGTTCATATACAACAGGTAGGAATGGGGGTCATATACAACAGGTAGGAATGGGGTTCTTCTACAACAGGTAGGAATGGGGTTCATATACAACAGGTAGGAATGGGGTTCATATACAACAGGTAGGAATGGGGTTCATATACAACAGGTAGGAATGAGGGTCATATACAACAGGTAGGAATGGGGTTCATATACAACAGGTAGGAATGGGGTTCATATACAACAGGTAGGAATGGGGGTCATATACAACAGGGTGGAATGGGGTTCATATACAACAGGTAGAAATGGGGTTCATATACAACAGGTAGGAATGGGGGTCATATACAACAGGTAGGAATGGGGGTCATATACAACAGGTAGGAATGGGGTGATATACAACAGGTAGGAATGGGGGTCATATACAACAGGTAGGAATGGGGTTCTTCTACAACAGGTAGGAATGGGGTTCATATACAACAGGTAGGAATGGGGTTCATATACAACAGGTGGGAATGAGGGTCATATACAACAGGTAGGAATGAGGGTCATATACAACAGGTAGGAATGGGGTTCATATACAACAGGTAGGAATGGGGTTCATATACAACAGGTAGGAATGGGGGTCATATACAACAGGGTGGAATGGGGTTCATATACAACAGGTAGAAATGGGGTTCATATACAACAGGTAGGAATGGGGGTCATATACAACAGGTAGGAATGGGGGTCATATACAACAGGTAGGAATGGGGTGATATACAACAGGTAGGAATGGGGTGATATACAACAGGTAGGAATGGGGGTCATATACAACAGGTAGGAATGGGGTTCTTATACAACAGGTAGGAATGGGGTTCATATACAACAGGTAGGAATGGGGTTCATATACAACAGGTGGGAATGAGGGTCATATACAACAGGTAGGAATGGGGTTCATATACAACAGGTAGGAATGAGGGTCATATACAACAGGTAGGAATGGGGGTCATATACAACAGGTAGGAATGGGGTGATATACAACAGGTAGGAATGGGGGTCATATACAACAACAGGTATGAAGGGTGGCATATAATTTTGAAATATATATTCTACTCAGGCCTCCCGAGTGGTGCAGTGGTCTAAGGCACTGCATCACAGTGCTAGCTGTGCCACTAGAGATCCTGGTTTGAGTCCAGGCTCTGTCGCAGCCGGCCGCGACCGGGAGACCCATGGGGAGGCGTACAATTGGCCCAACGTCGTCCGGGTTAGGGGAGGGTTTGGCCGGCAGGGATGTTCTTGTCCCATCAGGCTTTAGAGACTCCTGTGGCGGGCCGGACGCAATGCCCGCTGACACGGTCGCCAGGTGTACGGTGTTTCCTCCGACACATTGGTGCGGCTGGCTTCCGGGATAAGCGGGCATTGTGTCAAGAAGCAGTACGGCTTGGCTGGGTTGTGTTCCGGAGGACTCACAGCTCTCGACCTTTGCCTCTCCCGAGTCCGTACGGGAGTTGCAGCGACGAAACAAGACTGTAACTACCAATAGGATACCACGAAATTGGGGAGAAAAAACATAAAAAATTAAACACCCAACATTTAGAACACCCAACATTTAGAACACCCAACATTTAGGACACTCAACATTTAGAACACTCAACATTTAGAACACCCAACATTTAGAACACCCAACATTTAGAACACTCAACATTTAGAACACCCAACATTTAGAACACCCAACATTTAGAACACTCAACATTTAGAACACTCAACATTTAGAACACTCAACATTTAGAACACCCAACATTTAGAACACTCAACATTTAGAACACTCAACATTTAGAACACTCAACATTTAGAACACTCAACATTTAGAACACCCAACATTTAGAACACTCAACATTTAGAACACTCAACATTTAGAACACCCAACATTTAGAACACTCAACATTTAGAACACCCAACATTTAGAACACCAGGTAATGCCATTGAGATTAAGCATCTTTCTATTTCAAGTAAAACCTTTCCACACAAAATGTATTCTGCTATAAACCATTGGATACATTTAGATCACGTCATTCTGACGTTTTAAACATTGCAGTGTTTACACACATGTTACAAAACACACCAAAATATGTAGCGGTTACATAAAGTTCCAGTCTCACACACTTCCAGTCTCAAAATAAAACATTCACAGAGCAAAAGTGCATCCCAAATGGCTCCATATTCCCTATAAACTGACACTAGTCTTAACCAGAGCACTATGGGAAATAGGGAGACAGAGCAAGGTAAAACAAAACATCTGTGGGATATCGATCCTGTAAACCAAGTCAATGATTCAGGGTTTCATGTTGAACACATTTCAGTTCCTTATCTTGACTCCGCAAATCTTTAGGAATCTTATAATCATAGCTCTGGCTGTACACTGGCAGACCAACGTAGCTCATGGTTTGGAGTCCCAAATGGCACCCTATTCCCTACGTAGTGCACTGCTTTTGACCAGGATGCTATGGGTAACTCAATTTGTCCTGGTCAAATGGAGTGCACTACGTAGGGCGCCATTTGGAAAGGAGACATTGGTAAGTGTAATGTCAGGCCCATTTTGAATTCTATCAACTAAAGAGGCATTCTGTCTTTCCAGATTCAAACGCAATCGGAAACCCAAAGTCTGGAGAGATACATTCCTGGTGGAGAGAGGGTAAACTGACACACGCACATACACACACACACACGGAGGTGCACTCATACACAAGCATGTGCCCTCACACTGTCAAAACTCAGTGTCCTCTTCAGACAAGCACACAGACACACACAAAGGCCGGTTGGGGATATCTATTTTTAGCATTATTTGGTCGACGTTAGGAGCTATAAATGCCTGCCTGGTGCTTCGTGAAAGTTCACACATGGAAGCGGTTGACACTAAGAGCTTTAAAGTGACATATGTTTGTCATTTAAAAAAGACTTTGTTGCTTTTCTGCTCTGTGGTGCCTGCATTGGAAGACTGGCTGGTGACATTTGGGATGTAACCCTCACACACACAGTCATCCACTCCTGTTCCCCTTATCGTCTCCCATTCCCTTCAGCTCATTGGCTGTTCTGTTCTGTTCCAGTTAACTGCCTCCCATTCCCTTCAGCTCATTGGCTGTTCTGTTCTGTTCCAGTTAACTGCCTCCCATTCCCTTCAGCTCATTGGCTGTTCTGTTCTGTTCCAGTTAACTGCCTCCCATTCCCTTCAGCTCATTGGCTGTTCTGTTCTGTTCCAGTTAACTGCCTCCCATTCCCTTCAGCTCATTGGCTGTTCTGTTCTGTTCCAGTTAACTGCCTCCCATTCCTTTCAGCTCATTGGCTGTTCTGTTCTGTTCCAGTTAACTGCCTCCCATTCCCTTCAGCTCATTGGCTGTTCTGTTCTGTTCCAGTTAACTGCCTCCCATTCAGCTCATTGGCTGTTCTGTTCTGTTCCAGTTAACTGCCTCCCATTCCATTCAGCTCATTGGCTGTTCTGTTCAGGTTAACTGCCTCCCATTCAGCTCATTGGCTGTTCTGTTCTGTTCCAGTTAACTGCCTCCCATTCCATTCAGCTCATTGGCTGTTCTGTTCAGGTTAACTGCCTCCCATTCAGCTCATTGGCTGCTCTGTTCAGTTCCAGGAAACTGCCTCCCATTCCATTCAGCTCATTGGCTGTTCAGTTCCAGTTAACTGCCTCCCATTCAGCTCATTGGCTGCTCTGTTCAGTTCCAGGAAACTGCCTCCCATTCCATTCAGCTCATTGGCTGTTCAGTTCCAGTTAACTGCCTCCCATTCAGCTCATTGGCTGCTCTGTTCAGTTCCAGGAAACTGCCTCCCATTCCCTTCAGCTCATTGGCTGCTCTGTTCAGTTCCAGGAAACTGCCTCCCATTCCCTTCAGCTCATTGGCTGTTCTGTTCAGTTCCAGGAAACTGCCTCCCATTCCCTTCAGCTCATTGGCTGCTCTGTTCAGTTCCAGGAAACTGCCTCCCATTCCCTTCAGCTCATTGGCTGTTCTGTTCCGGTTAACTACCTCCCATTCAGCTCATTGGCTGCTCTGTTCTGTTCCAGGAAACTGCTTTAAAAATGGTCAAGTTGTTGAGTAATGACTATCTCACATCCTTTAATACAGTGAGCTCCAACAGTATTGGGACAGTTTTGTTTCTGTACTTTGGATTGATGACATTAAAGTGCTGCCTGTCAGGGTATTTTCATCCATAACAGGTAAACCTTTTAGAGATTACATCACTTCCTGTACATAGTTCCCCCGTTTTAGGGGACCAAAAGTATTGGAACGAATTCACTTACCAGTGTAGTATTTGGTCCCATATTCCTAGCACACAATGACTTCATTAAGCTTTTGACTCTTCAAACTTGTTGTTGCATTTGCAGTTTGTTTTTGGTTGTTTCACATGTTGTGCCCAATGGAAATGATTGGTAAACAGAGGATTGTGTCATTTTGGAGTCACTTTTATTGTAAATTAAAAATATCAATGCTACCATGATTATGGATAGTCCTGAATGAATTGTGAATAATGATGAGTGAGAAAGTTAGCCACAAAAATATCATACCCCCAAGACATGCTAACCTCTCACCATTACAATAACAGGGGAGGTTAGCATTTTATATCATACCTCCAAGACACGCTAACCTCTCACCATTACAATAACAGGGGAGGTTAGCATTTTATATCATACCCCCAAGACATGCTAACCTCTCACCATTACAATAACAGGGGAGGTTAGCATTTTATATCATACCTCCAAGACACGCTAACCTCTCACCATTACAATAACAGGGGAGGTTAGCATTTTATATCATACCCCCAAGACATGCTAACCTCTCACCATTACAATAACAGGGGAGGTTAGCATTTTGTATCATACCCCCAAGACATGCTAACCTCTCACCATTACAATAACATGGGAGGTTAGCCTTTTGGGGGGGTATGATATTTATGCCTCTTACTTGCTCAAATGTAGGGCCATGCACAAAAAAAGTGCTGTAATTTCTAAATGGTTCACCCGATATGGATGAATATACTCTTAAATTATAGCTGACAGTCTACACTCATTGTCATTTTATCATTTGAAATCCAAAGTGCTGGAGTACTGAGCCAAATCAAACAACAGAATTGTTATTATCCCAATACTTTTCGGAGCTCCCTGTATTCTCATGTTCAGAACCATTGTGTTATGTGCAACTGTCCTTGGCTGTAATTGTAGCTCCAGCACATTACCTACGGTCTGAGCTCCATCTACACTAACACTACGTTCTGTCTCTGGATGCCAAGAAAGCCATCCCCGTACTCAGACCCATTCCATATGTAGTGCCTCTAGTCAAATGGTACCCTATTCCCTATGTAGTGTCTCTAGTCAAATGGCACCCTATTCCCTATGTAGTGTCTCTAGTCAAATGGTACCCTATTCCCTATGTAGTGTCTCTAGTCAAATGGTACCCTATTCCCTATGTAGTGTCTCTAGTCAAATGGTACCCTATTCCTATGTAGTGTCTCTAGTCAAATGGTACCCTATTCCCTATGTAGTGCCTCTAGTCAAATGGCACTCTATTCCCTATGTAGTGCCTCTAGTCAAATGGTACCCTATTCCCTATGTAGTGCCTCTAGTCAAATGGTACCCTATTCCCTATGTAGTGTCTCTAGTCAAATGGCACCCTATTCCCTATGTAGTGTCTCTAGTCAAATGGTACCCTATTCCCTATGTAGTGTCTCTAGTCAAATGGTACCCTATTCCCTATGTAGTGTCTCTAGTCAAATGGTACCCTATTCCCTATGTAGTGTCTCTAGTCAAATGGTACCCTATTCCCTATGTAGTGTCTCTAGTCAAATGGTACCCTATTCCCTATGTAGTGTCTCTAGTCAAATGGTACCCTATTCCCTATGTAGTGTCTCTACTCAAATGGCACTCTATTCCCTATGTAGTGTCTCTACTCAAATGGCACTCTATTCCCTATGTAGTGTCTCTAGTCAAATGGTACTCTATTCCCTATGTAGTGGTTTTGACAGGACCTATAGGGAATAGGGTACCATTTGGGGTGCACCCTGCCCTTCTCTCTACCCAGCCCTGGCCAGCTCTACCGTGGGCCAAGCACATTGACCTCCCCCCTGGCTTTGGCACACTGGCACCACTCTAGCCCGCAGATCCACACGGCCCTGCCAACCAATAGCCAACTGTTCTGCCAACCACCGCCTGCCAACTTCCTGCCTCCGCCAACACTGACTACATTCTCCAGACACACAGACATAATCGCTATGACAACAACACCGTGACCCTAAAGTACAACCTGTCCCCTTGGCTTTGAGAGTGTTTGGGACTGCTGTCCTGTCTGACAAGATAGAGCTAACAGAGAAGTTACTCACTAATGGATGTAGCTCTGTATTGTAGCGTTAAGAGGTTAACAGACGTTGTTTATGTACTGGCAATGCTTCAGCTTTGTAGCCAAGTTCTACAACCATTTTACTCCGTCTTTATATTTAAGGTACCAGACTGATTCTGGGTTCAGCCAAAAATATAATTGTCTAGACAAGGCAACAATAATAGGTTTGTTGAATGCAGAAACAAACATGTCAGTTGGCTAGAGCAGCAACAGGTCGCAGTTGTAAATGAGAACTGGTTCTCAACTAGCCTAGCTGTTAAAAGGTGAAATTTTAAAATACATTTTTTTTTTTTTTAAACAGACTAGCCCTGGGCTAACAGAGAACAGACTAGCCCTGGGCTAACAGAGAACAGACTAGCCCTGGGCTAACAGAGAACAGACTAGCCCTGGGCTAACAGAAAACAGACTAGCCCTGGGCTAACAGAGAACAGACTAGCCCTGGGCTAACAGAGAACAGACTAGCCCTGGGCTAACAGAGAACAGACTAGCCCTGGGCTAACAGAGAACAGACTAGCCCTGGGCTAACAGAGAACAGACTAGCCCTGGGCTAACAGAGAACAGACTAGCCCTGGGCTAACAGAGAACAGACTAGCCCTGGGCTAACAGAAAACAGACTAGCCCTGGGCTAACAGAGAACAGACTAGCCCTGGGCTAACAGAGAACAGACTAGCCCTGGGCTAACAGAGAACAGACTAGCCCTGGGCTAACAGAGAACAGACTAGCCCTGGGCTAACAGAGAACAGACTAGCCCTGGGCTAACAGAGAACAGACTAGCCCTGGGCTAACAGAGAACAGACTAGCCCTGGGCTAACAGAGAACAGACTAGCCCTGGGCTAACAGAGAACAGACTAGCCCTGGGCTAACAGAAAACAGACTAGCCCTGGGCTAACAGAAAACAGACTAGCCCTGGGCTAACAGAGAACAGACTAGCGCTGGGCTAACAGAGAACAGAATAGCGCTGGGCTAACAGAGAACAGACTATCCCTGGGCTAACAGAGAACAGACTATCCCTGGGCTAACAGAAAACAGACTAGCCCTGGGCTAACAGAGAACAGACTAGCGCTGGGCTAACAGAGAACAGAATAGCGCTGGGCTAACAGAGAACAGAATAGCGCTGGGCTAACAGAGAACAGACTAGCCCTGGGCTAACAGAGAACAGACTATCCCTGGGCTAACAGAGAAAAGAATAGCGCTGGGCTAACAGAGAACAGACTATCCCTGGGCTAACAGAGAACAGACTATCCCTGGGCTAACAGAAAACAGACTAGCCCTGGGCTAACAGAGAACAGACTAGCGCTGGGCTAACAGAGAACAGAATAGCGCTGGGCTAACAGAGAACAGAATAGCGCTGGGCTAACAGAGAACAGACTAGCCCTGGGCTAACAGAGAACAGACTATCCCTGGGCTAACAGAGAAAAGACTAGGCCTGGGCTAACAGAGAAAAGACTAGGCCTGGGCCTCTGTTCTGTCCTAATCCGGGCCTCTGTCCTGTCCTAATCCTAATCTGGGCACCTGTCCTAATCCTGACCTGCTCCTCTGTCCTAATCCGTACCTCTCCCTGTCCAAAACCTGACCTGTACCTCTCTCTGTCCTAAACCTGACCTGTACCTCTGTCCTTTCCTAAACCTGACCTGTACCTCTGTCCTTTCCTAAACCTGACCTGTATTTCTGTCCTGTCCTAATCCTGATCTTTACCTTTGTCCTAACCCTGACCTGTACCTCTGTCCTGTCCTAATCGTGATCTGTACATCTGTCCTGTCCTAATCCTGACCTGTACCTTTCCATATCCTGACCTGTACCTCTGTCCTAATCCTGACCCGACCCTCTGCCCTAATCCTGACCCGCACCTCTGCCCTAATCCTGACCCGCACCTCTGCCCTAATCCTGACCCGCACCTCTGCCCTAATCCTGACCTCTCCCTGTCCAAAACCTGACCTGTACCTCTCCCTGTCCTGTACCTCACCCTGTCCTAATCCTGACCTGTACCTCACCCTGTCCTTTCCTAAACCTGACCTGTACCTCTGTCCTGTTCTAATCGTGATCTGTACATCTGTCCTGTCCTAATCCTGACCTGTACCTCCGTCCTGTCCTAATCCTGACCTGTACCTCACCCTGTCCTAATCCTGACCTGTACCTCTCCTAATCCTGACCTGTACCTCTGTCCTAACCCTGACCTGTACCTCTGTCCTGTCCTAATCCTGA
This sequence comes from Oncorhynchus keta, assembly GCF_023373465.1. Taxonomy (NCBI): domain Eukaryota; kingdom Metazoa; phylum Chordata; class Actinopteri; order Salmoniformes; family Salmonidae; genus Oncorhynchus; species Oncorhynchus keta. Next base: position 77,885,261 of record NC_068448.1, read on the forward strand.
ACCTTTGTCCTGTCCTAATACTGACCTGTACCTCTGTCCTAATCCTGATCTGGACCTCGCACTGTCCTAATCCTGACCTGTCCCTCCCCCTGTCCTAAACCTGACCTGTACCTCTGTCCTAATCCTGACCTGTACCTCTGTCCTGTCCTAATCCTGACCTGTGCCTCACCCTGTCCTAAACCTGACCTGTACCTCTGTCCTCTCCTAATCCTGACCTGTACCTCTCTCCTAATCTGTACCTCTGTCCTGTCCTAAACCTGACCTGCACCCCTGTCCTAATCCTGACCTGTACCTCACCCTGTCCTGAACCTGACCTGTACCTCTGTCCTAATCCTGACCTGTACATCTGTCCTAATCCGGACCTGTACCTCTCTCCTAATCCTGACCTGTACCTCTCTCCTAATCCTGACCTGTACCTCTCTCCTAATCCTGACCTGCACCTCTGTCCTAATCCTGACCTGCACCTCTGTCCTAATCCTGACCTGCACCTCTGTCCTGTCCTAATCCTGACCTGTACCTCTCTCCTGTCCTAATCCTGACCTGTACCTCTGTCCTGTCCTAATCCTGACCTGTACCTCTGTCCTGTCCTAATCCTGACCTGTACCTCACCCTGTCCTTTCCTAAACCTGACCTGTACCTCTGTCCTGTTCTAATCGTGATCTGTACATCTGTCCTGTCCTAATCCTGACCTGTACCTCTGTCCTGTCCTAAGCCTGACCTGTACCTCACCCTGTCCTAAACCTGACCTGTAGCTCACCCTGTCCTAATCCTGACCTGTACCTCACCCTGTCCTAATCCTGACCTGTACCTCACCCTGTCCTAATCCTGACCTGTACCTCTCCTAATCCTGACCTGTACCTCTCCTAATCCTGACCTGTACCTCTCCTAATCCTGACCTATACCTCTGTCCTAACCCTGACCTGTACCTCTGTCTTGTCCTAATCCTGAACCTTTGTCCTGTCCTAATACTGACCTGTACCTCTGTCCTAATCCTGATCTGGACCTCGCACTGTCCTAATCCTAACCTGTCCCTCCCCCTGTCCTAAACCTGACCTGTACCTCTGTCCTAATCCTGACCTGTACCTCTGTCCTAATCCTGACCTGTACCTCTGTCCTGTCATAATCCTAACCTGTACCTCTGTCCTGTCATAATCCTAACCTGTACCTCACCCTGTCCTAAACCTGACCTGTACCTCTGTCCTAATCCTGACCCGACCCTCTGCCCTAATCCTGACCCGCACCTCTGCCCTAATCCTGACCCGCACCTCTGCCCTAATCCTGACCCGCCCCTCTGCCCTAATCCTGACCCGCACCTCTGCCCTAATCCTGACCCGCACCTCTGCCCTAATCCTGACCCGCACCTCTGCCCTAATCCTGACCCGCACCTCTGCCCTAATCCTGACCTCTCCCTGTCCAAAACCTGACCTGTACCTCTCCCTGTCCTGTACATCACCCTGTCCTAATCCTGACCTGTACCTCACCCTGTCCTTTCCTAAACCTGACCTGTACCTCTGTCCTCTCCTAATCCTGATCTGTACCTCTGTCCTCTCCTAATCCTGACCTGTACCTCTCTCCTAATCTGTACCTCTGTCCTGTCCTAAACCTGACCTGCACCCCTGTCCTAATCCTGACCTGTACCTCACCCTGTCCTGAACCTGACCTGTACCTCTGTCCTAATCCTGATCCTGATCTGTCCTCTCCTAATCCTGACCTGTACCTCTGTCCTAATCCGGACCTGTACCTCTCTCCTAATCCTGACCTGTACCTCTCTCCTAATCCTGACCTGTACCTCTCTCCTAATCCTGACCTGTACCTCTCTCCTAATCCTGACCTGTACCTCTCTCCTAATCCTGAGAGGCCCTGCACCTCTGTCCTAATCCTGACCTGCACCTCTGTCCTGTCCTAATCCTGACCTGTACCTCTCTCCTAATCCTGACCTGTACCTCTGTCCTGTCCTAATCCTGACCTGTACCTCTGTCCTGTCCTAATCCTGACCTGTACCTCTCTCCTAATCTGTACCTCTGTCCTGTCCTAAACCTGACCTGCATCCCTGTCCTAATCCTGACCTGTACCTCACCCTGTCCTGAACCTGACCTGTACCTCTGTCCTAATCCTGACCTGTACCTCTCTCATAATCCTGACCTGTACCTCTCTCCTAATCCTGACCTGTACCTCTCTCCTAATCCTGACCTGTATCTCTCTCCTAATCCTGACCTGTACCTCTCTCCTAATCCTGACCTGTACCTCTGTCCTGTCCTAATCCTGACCTGTACCCCTCTCCTAATCCTGACCTGTACCTCTGTCCTGTCCTAATCCTGACCTGTACCTCTGTCCTGTCCTAATCCTGACCTGTACCTCTGTCCTGTCCTAATCCTGACCTGTACCTCTGTCCTAATCCTGATCTGTACCTCTGTCCTAATCCTGACCTGTACCTCTGTCCTCTCCTAATCCTGACCTGTACCTCTGTCCTAATCCTGACCTGTACCTCTGTCCTAATCCTGACCTGTACCTCTGTCCTAATCCTGACCTGTACCTCTGTCCTAATCCTGACCTGTACCTCTGTCCTAATCCTGACCTGTACCTCTGTCCTAATCCTGACCTGTACCTCTGTCCTAATCCTGACCTGTACCTCTGTCTTAATCCTGACCTGTACCTCTGTCCTAATCCTGACCTGTACCTCTGTCCTAATCCTGACCTGTACCTCTCTCCTAATCCTGACCTGTACCTCTCTCCTAATCCTGACCTGTACCTCACCCTGTCCTAAACCTGACCTGTACCCCTGTCCTAATCCTGACCTGTACCTCACCCTGTCCTGAACCTGACCTGTACCTCTGTCCTAATCCTGACCTGTACATCTGTCCTCTCCTAATCCTGACCTGTACATCTGTCCTCTCCTAATCCTGACCTGTAACTCTCTCCTAATCCTGACCTGTACCTCTCTCCTAATCCTGACCTGTACCTCTGTCCTGTCCTAATCCTGACCTGTACCTCTCTCCTAATCCTGACCTGTACCTCTGTCCTAATCCTGACCTGTAACTCTGTCCTGTCCTAATCCTGACCTGTACCTCTGTCCTGTCCTAATCCTGACCTGTACCTCTGTCCTAATCCTGACCTGTACCTCTGTCCTAATCCTGACCTGTACCTCTGTCCTAATCCTGACCTGTACCTCTGTCCTAATCCTGACCTGTACCTCTGTCCTAATCCTGACCTGTACCTCTGTCCTAATCCTGACCTGTACCTCTGTCCTAATCCTGACCTGTACCTCTGTCCTAATCCTGACCTGTACCTCTGTCCTAATCCTGACCTGTACCTCACCCTGTCCTAATCCTGACCTGTACCTCTGTCCTAATCCTGACCTGTACCTCACCCTGTCCTAAACCTGACCTGTACCTCTCTCCTAATCCTGACCTGTACCTCACCCTGTCCTGAACCTGACCTGTACCTCTGTCCTAATCCTGACCTGTACATCTGTCCTCTCCTAATCCTGACCTGTACCTCTGTCCTAATCCTGACCTGTACCTCTGTCCTAATCCGGACCTGTACCTCTGTCCTAATCCGGACCTGTACCTCTCTCCTAATCCTGACCTGTACCTCTGTCCTGTCCTAATCCTGACCTGTACCTCTCTCCTAATCCTGACCTGTACCTCTGTCCTAATCCTGACCTGTACCTCTGTCCTAATCCTGACCTGTACCTCTGTCCTAATCCTGACCTGTACCTCTGTCCTAATCCTGACCTGTACCTCTGTCCTAATCCTGACCTGTACCTCTGTCCTAATCCTGACCTGTACCTCTGTCTTAATCCCGACATGTACCTCTGTCCTCATCCTGACATGTACCTCTGTCCTAATCCTGACCTGTACCTCTCTCCTAATCCTGACCTGTACCTCTGTCCTAATCCTGACCTGTACCTCTGTCCTAATCCTGACCTGCACCTCTGTCCTAATCCTGACCTGCACCTCTGTCCTAATCCTGACCTGTACCTCTGTCCTAATCCTGACCTGTACCTCTGTCCTAATCCTGACCTGTACCTCTGTCCTAATCCTGACCTGTACCTCTGTCCTAATCCTGACCTGTACCTCTGTCCTAATCCTGACCTGTACCTCTCTCCTAATCCTGACCTGTACCTCACCCTGTCCTAAACCTGACCTGTACCCCTGTCCTAATCCTGACCTGTACCTCACCCTGTCCTGAACCTGACCTGTACCTCTGTCCTAATCCTGACCTGTACATCTGTCCTCTCCTAATCCTGACCTGTACATCTGTCCTCTCCTAATCCTGACCTGTACCTCTCTCATAATCCTGACCTGTACCTCTCTCCTAATCCGGACCTGTACCTCTCTCCTAATCCTGACCTGTACCTCTGTCCTGTCCTAATCCTGACCTGTACCTCTCTCCTAATCCTGACCTGTACCTCTGTCCTAATCCTGACCTGTAACTCTGTCCTGTCCTAATCCTGACCTGTACCTCTGTCCTAATCCTGACCTGTACCTCTGTCCTAATCCTGACCTGTACCTCTGTCCTAATCCTGACCTGTACCTCTGTCCTAATCCTGACCTGTACCTCTGTCCTAATCCTGACCTGTACCTCTCTCCTAATCCTGACCTGTACCTCACCTTGTCCTAAACCTGACCTGTACCTCTCTCCTAATCCTGACCTGTACCTCACCCTGTCCTAATCCTGACCTGTACCTCACCCTGTCCTGAACCTGACCTGTACCTCTGTCCTAATCCTGACCTGTACATCTGTCCTCTCCTAATCCTGACCTGTACCTCTGTCCTAATCCGGACCTGTACCTCTGTCCTAATCCGGACCTGTACCTCTCTCCTAATCCTGACCTGTACCTCTGTCCTGTCCTAATCCTGACCTGTACCTCTGTCCTAATCCTGACCTGTACCTCTGTCCTAATCCTGACCTGTACCTCTGTCCTAATCCTGACCTGTACCTCTGTCCTAATCCTGACCTGTACCTCTGTCCTAATCCTGACCTGTACCTCTGTCCTAATCCTGACCTGTACCTCTGTCCTGTCCTAATCCTGACCTGTACCTCTGTCCTAATCCTGACCTGTACCTCTGTCCTAATCCTGACCTGTACCTCTGTCCTAATCCTGACCTGTACCTCTGTCCTAATCCTGACCTGTACCTCTGTCCTAATCCTGACCTGTACCTCTGTCCTAATCCTGACCTGTACCTCTGTCCTAATCCTGACCTGTACCTCTGTCCTAATCCTGACCTGTACCTCTGTCCTCTCCTAATCCTGACCTGTACCTCTGTCCTCTCCTAATCCTGACCTGTACCTCTGTCCTGTCCTAATCCTGACCTGTACCTCTGTCCTAATCCTGACCTGTACCTCTGTCCTAATCCTGACCTGTACCTCTGTCCTAATCCTGACCTGTACCTCTGTCCTAATCCTGACCTGTACCTCTGTCCTAATCCTGACCTGTACCTCTGTCCTAATCCTGACCTGTACCTCTCTCCTAATCCTGACCTGTACCTCTCTCCTAATCCTGACCTGTACCTCTCTCCTAATCCTGACCTGTACCTCTCTCCTAATCCTGACCTGTACCTCTGTCCTGTCCTAATCCTGACCTGTACCTCTGTCCTGTCCTAATCCTGACCTGCACCTCTGTCCTGTCCTAATCCTGACCTGCACCTCTGTCCTGTCCTAATCCCGACCTGTACCTCTGTCCTGTCCTAATCCTGACCTGTACCTCTGTCCTGTCCTAATCCTGACCTGTACCTCTGTCCTGTCCTAATCCTGACCTGTACCTCTCTCCTAATCTGTACCTCTGTCCTGTCCTCAACCTGACCTGTACCCCTGTCCTAATCCTGACCTGTACCTCACCCTGTCCTGAACCTGACCTGTACCTCTGTCCTAATCCTGACCTGTACCTCTCTCCTAATCCTGACCTGTACCTCTGTCCTAATCCTGACCTGTACCTCTGTCCTGTCCTAATCCTGACCTGTACCTCTGTCCTAATCCTGACCTGTACCTCTGTCCTGTCCTAATCCTGACCTGTACCTCTGTCCTAATCCTGACCTGTACCTCTGTCCTGTCCTAATCCTGACCTGTACCTCTGTCCTGTCCTAATCCTGACCTGTACCTCTGTCCTGTCCTAATCCTGACCTGTACCTCTGTCCTGTCCTAATCTTGACCTGTACCTCTGTCCTAATCCTGACCTGTACCTCTGTCCTAATCCTGACCTGTACCTCTGTCCTAATCCTGACCTGTACCTCTGTCCTAATCCTGACTTGTACCTCTGTCCTAATCCTGACCTGTACCTCTGTCCTAATCCTAACCTGTACCTCTGTCCTAATCCTAACCTGTACCTCTGTCCTAACCCTGACCTGTACCTCTATCCTGTCCTGATCTGTACCTTTCCCTGATCTGTACCTCTGTCCTGTCCTAATCCAGACCTGTACCTCTCCCTGTCCTAAACCTGACCTGTACCTCTGTCCTAATCCTGACCTGTACCTCTGTCCTGTCCTAATCCTGACCTGTACCTCTGTCCTCTCCTAACACTGACCTGTACCTCTGTCCTGTCCTAATCCTGACCTGTACCTCTGTCCTGTCCTAATCTGTACCTCTGTCCTAATATGTACCTCTGTCCTAATCTGTACCTTTCTCTTGTCCTAATCCTGATCTGTACCTCTCTCTTGTCCTAATCCTGAGCTGTACCTCTGTCCTGTCCTAATCCTGATCTGTACCTCTGTCCTGTCCTAATCTGTACCTCTGTCCTGTCCTAATCTGTACCTCTGTCCTGTCCTAATCTGTACCTCCCTCTTGCCCTAATCTGTACCTCCCTCTTGTCCTAATCTGTACCTCCCTCTTGCCCTAATCTGTACCTCTCTCTTGTCCTAATCTGTACCTCTGTCCTGTCTTAATCTGTACCTCTGTCCTGTCCTAATCTGTACCTATGTCCTGTCCTAATCCTGATCTGTACCTCTGTCCTGTCCTAATCTGTATCTCCCTCTTGTCCTAATCTGTACCTCTCCCTGATCTGTACCTCTGTCCTGTCCTAATCTGTACCTATGTCCTGTCCTAATCCTGATCTGTACCTCTGTCCTGTCCTAATCTGTATCTCCCTCTTGTCCTAATCTGTACCTCTCCCTGATCTGTACCTCTGTCCTGTCCTAACCCCACTTTACGTGTCTCCTCTACAGTAAACTCCTGAGGAAGAAGGAGGACAGAGGTGGCAGTTCAACCACCCAGAACACCAACAGCCTGCCCAAATATAAGAAGGTCAAAGAGGTGTGTCAACAGGCAGAGTTCCAGACACCTTGTGAACAGCCTGGACAGGTATTTGTGTACAGACACAGACACACACACAGACAGGCAGACATTCACTAAAGTGATCTCGTGATCTCACATGCTATATAAAGAACCTGGGAGTTCCCCCCAACATACTGACAAGTTAGAGTTTATTCCAGAAACAGTTTTTGCCAGTGGTCATGAAGTAGAAATCCTGCATTGTAGTCAGTCTTAGCCATAGCAGACAGCATATACACTAAGTGGCCAGTTTATTAGGTACGTCAATCTCGTTACGGGTCGGACCCTCCTTTGCCTCCAGAACAGCCTGAATTTTTTGTGTCATGGAAGTGTTGCTCGATTGGTATCAAGGGACCTAACGTGTGCCAGGAAAACATTCTCCACACCATTACACCACCCGCCTGTACCGTTGACACCAGGCAGGATGGGGTACATGGACTCATGCTGCTAACGCCACTTCCTGACTCTGCCATGACGCAACAGGAACCCAGGAGTTATCCAGTGTTGGTGACTCTGCCATGACGCAACAGGAACCCAGGAGTTATCCAGTGTTGGTGACTCTGCCATGACGCAACAGGAACCCAGGAGTTATCCAGTGTTGGTGACTCTGCCATGACGCAACAGGAACCCAGGAGTTATCCAGTGTCGGTGACTCTGCCATGACGCAACAGGAACCCAGGAGTTATCCAGGGTTGGTGACTCTGTCATGACGCAACAGGAACCCAGGAGTTATCCAGTGTCGGTGACTCTGCCATGACGCAACAGGAACCCAGGAGTTATCCAGGGTTGGCGACTCTGCCATGACGCAACAGGAACCCAGGAGTTATCCAGGGTTGGTGACTCTGTCATGACGCAACAGGAACCCAGGAGTTATCCAGTGTTGGTGACTCTGTCATGACGCAACAGGAACCCAGGAGTTATCCAGTGTTGGTGACTCTGTCATGACGCAACAGGAACCCAGGAGTTATCCAGGGTTGGTGACTCTGCCATGACGCAACAGGAACCCAGGAGTTATCCAGTGTTGGTGACTCTGCCATGACGCAACAGGAACCCAGGAGTTATCCAGTGTCGGTGACTCTGCCATGACGCAACAGGAACCCAGGAGTTATCCAGTGTTGGTGACTCTGTCATGACGCAACAGGAACCCAGGAGTTATCCAGTGTTGGTGACTCTGTCATGACGCAACAGGAACCCAGGAGTTATCCAGTGTTGGTGACTCTGTCATGACGCAACAGGAACCCAGGAGTTATCCAGTGTTGGTGACTCTGTCATGACGCAACAGGAACCCAGGAGTTATCCAGTGTTGGTGACTCTGCCATGACGCAACAGGAACCCAGGAGTTATCCAGTGTTGGTGACTCTGTCATGACGCAACAGGAACCCAGGAGTTATCCAGTGTCGGTGACTCTGCCATGACGCAACAGGAACCCAGGAGTTATCCAGTGTTGGTGACTCTGTCATGACGCAACAGGAACCCAGGAGTTATCCAGTGTTGGTGACTCTGTCATGACGCAACAGGAACCCAGGAGTTATCCAGTGTTGGTGACTCTGCCATGACGCAACAGGAACCCAGGAGTTATCCAGTATTGGCGACTCTGCCATGACGCAACAGGAACCCAGGAGTTATCCAGGGTTGGTGACTCTGTCATGACGCAACAGGAACCCAGGAGTTATCCAGTGTTGGTGACTCTGCCATGACGCAACAGGAACCCAGGAGTTATCCAGGGTTGGTGACTCTGTCATGACGCAACAGGAACCCAGGAGTTATCCAGGGTTGGTGACTCTGCCATGACGCAACAGGAACCCAGGAGTTATCCAGTGTTGGTGACTCTGTCATGACGCAACAGGAACCCAGGAGTTATCCAGGGTTGGTGACTCTGTCATGACGCAACAGGAACCCAGGAGTTATCCAGTGTTGGTGACTCTGTCATGACGCAACAGGAACCCAGGAGTTATCCAGTGTTGGTGACTCTGTCATGACGCAACAGGAACCCAGGAGTTATCCAGGGTTGGTGACTCTGTCATGACGCAACAGGAACCCAGGAGTTATCCAGGGTTGGTGACTCTGCCATGACGCAACAGGAACCCAGGAGTTATCCAGGGTTGGTGACTCTGTCATGACGCAACAGGAACCCAGGAGTTATCCAGTGTTGGTGACTCTGCCATGACGCAACAGGAACCCAGGAGTTATCCAGGGTTGGTGACTCTGTCATGACGCAACAGGAACCCAGGAGTTATCCAGGGTTGGTGACTCTGCCATGACGCAACAGGAACCCAGGAGTTATCCAGTGTTGGTGACTCTGTCATGACGCAACAGGAACCCAGGAGTTATCCAGGGTTGGCGACTCTGTCATGACGCAACAGGAACCCAGGAGTTATCCAGTGTTGGTGACTCTGTCATGACGCAACAGGAACCCAGGAGTTATCCAGTGTCGGTGACTCTGCCATGACGCAACAGGAACCCAGGAGTTATCCAGTGTCGGTGACTCTGCCATGACGCAACAGGAACCCAGGAGTTATCTAGTGTTGGTGATGGGGTGCCCACTGGAGCCGCTTCTACTTGTTTTTTAGCTGATAGGAACCCGGTGTGGTCGTCTGCTGCAATAGCCCATCTGTGACAAGGACCGACCAGTTGTGCGTTTCTGAGATGCCGTTCTGCACACCATTGTTGTCCTGCAACGTTATTTGAGCCGTTTGTGGCCCGCCTGTTAGCTTGCACCATTCTCGCCGTTCTCCTTCGACGTCTCTCTCGTCAACGAGCTGTTTTCGCCCACAGGACTGGCGCTGACTGGATGTTTATTGTTGGTCGCACCGTTCTCAGTAAACCCTAGACACGGTCATGCGGGAAAAGCCCAGGAGGCCGGCCTATTTCGGAGATATTTGAACACGGCACGTCTGGCACCGTGATCATACCAAGCTGAAGGTTGCTTAGGTCACTCGTCCATTCTAACATTCAATGGAACAGTAACTGAATGCCTGTCTGCCTGATTTATATAGCCAACCACAGACACGTCTCTAGGAGCACACTGTTTTGGCGAACAGGGTCGTGTACGTAATAAACTGCCTTGACACGTTGCGTCTGTGTGCCATTCAGAGGGTGAATGGGCAAGACAAAATATTTAGGTGCTTTTGAAAAGGGGGTAACGGTAGTAGGCACATCGGTTTGAGTGTGTCGAGAACTGCAATGCTATTTTTCACCCTAAAAACAGTTTCCAATTGTGTATCCAACCACCCAAAGGACATCCAGCCAACTTGACAACTGTGGAAAGCATTGAGACAACATGGGGCCCAGTATCCCTGTGGAACGCTTTCAACATCTTGTAGAGTCAACATGGGGCCCAGTATCCCTGTGGAACGCTTTCCACACCTTGTAGAGTAAACATGGGGCCCAGTATCCCTGTGGAACGCTTTCCACACCTTGTAGAGTCAACATGGGGCCCAGTATCCCTGTGGAACGCTTTCCACACCTTGTAGAGTCAACATGGGGCCCAGTATCCCTGTGGAACGCTTTCCACACCTTGTAGAGTCAACATGGGGCCAGTATCCCTGTGGAACGCTTTCCACACCTTGTAGAGTCAACATGGGGCCAGTATCCCTCTGGAACGCTTTCCACACCTTGTAGAGTCAACATGGGGCCATTATCCCTGTGGAACACTTTCCACACCTTGTAGAGTCAACATGGGGCCAGTATCCCTGTGGAACACTTTCCACACCTTGTAGAGTAAACATGGGGCCCAGTATCCCTGTGGAACACTTTCCACACCTTGTAGAGTCAACATGGGGCCAGTATCCCTGTGGAACGCTTTCCACACCTTGTAGAGTAAACATGGGGCCCAGTATCCCTGTGGAACGCTTTCCACACCTTGTAGAGTCAACATGGGGCCCAGTATCCCTGTGGAACGCTTTCCACACCTTGTAGAGTCAAGATGGGGCCAGTATCTCTGTGGAACGCTTTCCACACCTTGTAGAGTAAACATGGGGCCCAGTATCCCTGTGGAACGCTTTCCACACCTTGTAGAGTCAACATGGGGCCAGTATCCCTGTGGAACACTTTCCACACCTTGTAGAGTCAACATGGGGCCAGTATCCCTGTGGAACACTTTCAACACCTTGTAGAGTCAACATGGGCCAGTATCCCTGTGGAACGCTTTCCACACCTTGTAGAGTCAACATGGGGCCCAGTATCCCTGTGGAACGCTTTCCACACCTTGTAGAGTCAACATGGGGCCAGTATCCCTGTGGAACACTTTCAACACCTTGTAGAGTCAACATGGGCCAGTATCCCTGTGGAACGCTTTCCACACCTTGTAGAGTCAACATGGGCCAGTATCCCTGTGGAACGCTTTCAACACCTTGTAGAGTCAACATTGGCCAGCATCCCTGTGGAACGCTTTCAACACCTTGTAGAGTCAACATGGGCCAGTATCCCTGTGGAACGCTTTCCACACCTTGTAGAGTCAACATGGGCCAGTATCCCTGTGGAACTCTTTCAACACCTTGTAGAGTCCCACGTCCCGACGAATTGAGGCTGTTCTGAGGACAAAAAGGTGTTCCTAATGTTTTGTACACTCAGTGTATATAGGGTACAAATGTGGTATAAAGTAGTGCACTGTGTAGGGAATAGGGAGCCATAGGGCTCTGGTCTAAAGTAGTGGACTGTGGGGAATAGGGAGCCATCGGGCTCTGGTCTAAAGTAGTGCACCGTGTAGGGAATAGGGTACCTTTGGGCTCTGGTCTAAAGTAGTGGACTGTGGGGAATAGGGAGCCATCGGGGTCTGGTCTAAAGTAGTGCACTGTGGGGAATAGGGAGCCATAGGGCTCTGGTATAAAGTAGTGCACTGTGTAGGGAATAGGGAGCCATATGGCTCTGGTATAAAGTAGTGCACTGTGTAGGGAATAGGGAGCCATAGGGCTCTGGTATAAAGTAGTGCACTGTGTAGGGAATAGGGAGCCATAGGGCTCTGGTATAAAGTAGTGCACTGTGGGGAATAGGGAGCCATAGGGCTCTGGTATAAAGTAGTGCACTGTGTAGGGAATAGGGAGCCATAGGGCTCTGGTATAAAGTAGTGCACTGTGTAGGGAACAGGGAGCCATAGGGCTCTGGTATAAAGTAGTGCACTGTGGGGAATAGGGAGCCATAGGGCTCTGGTATAAAGTAGTGCACTGTGTAGGGAATAGGGAGCCATAGGGCTCTGGTATAAAGTAGTGCACTGTGGGGAATAGGGAGCCATAGGGCTCTGGTCTAAAGTAGTGCACTGTGTAGGGAATAGGGAGCCATAGGGCTCTGGTATAAAGTAGTGCACTGTGTAGGGAATAGGGAGCCATAGGGCTCTGGTCTAAAGTAGTGCACTGTGTAGGGAATAGGGAGCCATAGGGCTCTGGTCTAAAGTAGTGGACTGTGTAGGGAATAGGGAGCCATAGGGCTCTGGTATAAAGTAGTGCACTGTGTAGGGAATAGGGAGCCGTAGGGCTCTGGTATAAAGTAGTGCACTGTGGGGAATAGGGAGCCATAGGGCTCTGGTATAAAGTAGTGCACTGTGGGGAATAGGGAGCCATAGGGCTGTGGTCTAAAGTAGTGCACTGTGTAGGGAATAAGGAGCCATAGGGCTCTGGTATAAAGTAGTGCACTGTGGGGAATAGGGAGCCATTGGGCTCTGGTCTAAAGTAGTGCACTGTGTAGGGAATAGGGAGCCATAGGGCTCTGGTCTAAAGTAGTGCACTGTGTAGGGAATAGGGAGCCATAGGGCTCTGGTCTAAAGTAGTACACTGTGTAGGGAATAGGGAGCCATAGGGCTCTGGTATAAAGTAGTGCACTGTGTAGGGAATAGGGAGCCATAGGGCTCTGGTCTAAAGTAGTGCACTGTGTAGGGAATAGGGAGCCATAGGGCTCTGGTCTAAAGTAGTGCACTGTGTAGGGAATAGGGAGCCATAGGGCTCTGGTCTAAAGTAGTGCACTGTGTAGGGAATAGGGAGCCATAGGGCTCTGGTATAAAGTAGTGCACTGTGTAGGGAATAGGGAGCCATAGGGCTCTGGTATAAAGTAGTGCACTGTGTAGGGAATAGGGAGCCGTTTTGGAAGCAACGTCGACAGACAGCCGTAACTCAAATAGCCGCTTACCACAATCCTACAGTAATTGGACATTTGAGCTATGTTTGAAAATGGGACTAATGTCTGGATGGTTCCCAGGCCCATTAAAGGGGGTGGCAGACCACACACACACACACACACACACACACACACACATGCAACCAGCCACCAACCATCAAACCTGAACAATACTAATTGGCCCAATGTTCAGGTAGCACTCAGCAGTGCTTTCTGAGGCTAATGTGAACCAAACACTTTTTTAAATTTAGCCCTTAAGTGTGCACACGTAACACTCAATCACTTATTAAAGAGAGAGAAGGGGGAAATGGACTTGTTCTCTGGTGTGTACAGTGTGTGTAGCCAGCGTATGCAGCCAATATATTGTAACGGTTTTGACTTGAGGTTATTATTTATAGGGGTGCCAGGTAGGTTGTGCCTACCAGAGAAAACATTGGTTTCTCCTTTTGGTTTGGGAGGGAATGAGTCCCATCTGGTCCGTCAAGTCTACACCAATACAAAGGACTTGTGTAAAAGACAGGATGGAAATAAACTTTTCATAAACCCTTAAAACATTGGAAAGAACTTCAAAAACAACTATTCTTTTAGTTGGGTTGTATTACCAACATAAATGATTACACACACACACACACACACACACACACACACACACACACACACACACACACACACACACACACACACACACACACACACACACACACACACACACACACACACACACACACACACACACACACACACACACACACACACACACACACACACACACACACACACACACACACACACACACACACACACACACACACACACACACACAATGAGTTCTGGTTCCTCCAGAAATGTCCTGTACCTCGGTCCTAAAAAGAGTCCAGCCCATTAAAGGAGTTCAGGGAACTCAAGTGACCTTTGTCACGCAATGTTTGTCCGTTCATTCAAGTGTAGCGTAAACTCAGTATCAAATCATACAATCAATATAACAATTATTTTACCACACAACTTTCAAGAGTATCATCTCTTAAAGTCCTCAACTACAACTAACTGCATAAATAATCACAGTATACATCACATCAAAACAAATGAAATACCGTATACAAAAAGGTTGTAGTCAGTCGGTCAGTCAGACAATCCAATCCGCCAATAGATCTCCAGCGGAGAAAGGCCACGAAGAATGAAGTCCATGGACGCAAAGAGTGGATCCGATCCTGGGTAAACTCTCTTAGGCTACAAAACACACGTTTAACGGCATAGAGAAGCTTCAGAACTGAGGGTTGAACACATCCGCAGTCACGTCTCCATCACAACCCCACTTTTGCGCAGCTGATGCTGGCTATTTAATTGGGAATTAAAGGGAAAGCGCCCTATTGGAAGGAGATGCACTGAGACGGTTCAGAAAAATTCAGGGCCGTCACAATATGCCTAGTTATAACACGTAAATGTAGGGGTTTAGTACACACACACACACACACACACACACACACACACACACACACACACACACACACACACACACACACACACACACACACACACACACACACACACACATCAAAGCAAGAGTGACTATAAAACACAACTAGCTTCAGTATTGATTATTGATTAGATATGCAGACCGGTGAAGTCTATTGATTAATCAACATTCGTCACAGATTCTGTCTAGTCCTGCTGACACATAAAACATCAATTTCATCTTCATCATCTAGAGTGCATCCTCAATGGCACACTATTCCCTATATAGCACATCACTTCTAACTCGGCAAGTGAGTTAAGAACAAATTCTTATTTTCATAATGACTGCCTACCTCTGGCCAAACCCTAACCCGGACCACACTGGGCTGCAGTAAGAACCATGACTGAGGATAAGGCTGCAATAAGAACCATGACTGAGGAGAAGGCTGCAGTAAGAACCATGACTGAGGATAAGGCTGCAATAAGAACCATGACTGAGGATAAGGCTGCAGTAAGAACCATGACTGAGGATAAGGCTGTAGTAAGAACCATGACTGAGGATAAGGCTGCAATAAGAACCATGACTGAGGATAAGGCTGCAGTAAGAACCATGACTGAGGATAAGGCTGAGGATAAGGCTGTAGTAAGAACCATGACTGAGGATAAGGCTGTAGTAAGAACCATGACTGAGGATAAGGCTGAGGATAAGGCTGTAGTAAGAACCATGACTGAGGATAAGGCTGCAATAAGAACCATGACTGAGGATAAGGCTGCAATAAGAACCATGACTGAGGATAAGGCTGTAGTAAGAACCATGACTGAGGATAAGGCTGTAGTAAGAACCATGACTGAGGATAAGGCTGCAATAAGAACCATGACTGAGGATAAGGCTGCAATAAGAACCATGACTGAGGATAAGGCTGCAATAAGAACCATGACTGAGGATAAGGCTGCAATAAGAACCATGACTGAGGATAAGGCTGAGGATAAGGCTGTAGTAAGAACCATGACTGAGGATAAGGCTGCAGTAAGAACCATGACTGAGGATAAGGCTGTAGTAAGAACCATGACTGAGGATAAGGCTGCAGTAAGAACCATGACTGAGGATAAGGCTGAGGATAAGGCTGTAGTAAGAACCATGACTGAGGATAAGGCTGCAATAAGAACCATGACTGAGGATAAGGCTGCAATAAGAACCATGACTGAGGATAAGGCTGTAGTAAGAACCATGACTGAGGAGAAGGTTGCAGTTGGGTGCAGTTATTTTTCTTACCCAGAAGATGTCGCTCTAACATTGTTTATTTATTAATATTTTTTTTACCTTTATTTAACCAAGGCAAGTCAGTTAAGAACAAATTCTTATTTACAATTACGGCCTACCGGGGAACAGTGGGTTAACTGCCTTGTTCAGTGTCAGAACGACAGATTTTTTTACCGTGTCAGCTCAGGGATTCGATCCAGCAACCTTTCGGTTACTGGCACAACGCTCTAACCACCAGGCTACCTGCCACCTCTACACTCTAACCACTAGGCTACCTGCCACCTCTACACTCTAACCACTAGACTACCTGCCACCTCTACACTCTAACCACTAGGCTACCTGCCACCTCTACACTCTAACCACTAGGCTACCTGCCACCTCTACACTCTAACCACCAGGCTACCTGCCACCTCTACACTGTCTACTGTCTCCTGAAGTCCA
The DNA here is from genome assembly GCF_023373465.1 of Oncorhynchus keta. NCBI lineage: Eukaryota > Metazoa > Chordata > Actinopteri > Salmoniformes > Salmonidae > Oncorhynchus > Oncorhynchus keta. The sequence continues at coordinate 77,901,786 of NC_068448.1, forward strand.
CGATCAGCTCCGTCATTTGGTTGACATTGAGGGAGAGGTTATTTTCGAGAGAGAGAGAGAGAGAGAGAGAGAGAGAGAGAGAGAGAGAGAGAGAGAGAGAGAGAGAGAGAGAGAGAGAGACTAAGCGAAAGAGAGACTAAGCGAAAGAGAGACTAAGCGAAAGAGAGACTAAGCGAAAGAGAGACTAAGCGAAAGAGAGACTAAGCGAAAGAGAGACTAAGCGAAAGAGAGACTAAGCGAAAGAGAGACAGAGGGAGAGAGAGACTAAGCGAAAGAGAGACAGAGGGAGAGAGAGACTAAGCGAAAGAGAGACTAAGCGAAAGAGAGACTAAGCGAAAGAGAGACAGAGGGAGAGAGAGACTAAGCGAAAGAGAGACAGAGGGAGAGAGAGACTAAGCGAAAGAGAGACAGAGGGAGAGAGAGACTAAGCGAAAGAGAGACAGAGGGAGAGAGAGACTAAGCGAAAGAGAGACAGAGGGAGAGAGAGACTAAGCGAAAGAGAGACAGAGGGAGAGAGAGACTAAGCGAAAGAGAGACTAAGCGAAAGAGAGACAGAGGGAGAGAGAGACTAAGCGAAAGAGAGACAGAGGGAGAGAGAGACTAAGCGAAAGAGAGACAGAGGGAGAGAGAGAGAGAGAGAGAGACTAAGCGAAAGAGAGACAGAGGGGGAGAGAGAGAGAGAGACTAAGCGAAAGAGAGACAGAGGGGGAGAGAGAGAGAGACTAAGCGAAAGAGAGACAGAGGGGAGAGAGAGAGAGAGAGAGACTAAGCGAAAGAGAGACAGACAGACAGACAGACAGACAGACAGACAGACAGACAGACAGAGCAAGACACTAAGAGAAAGAGAGACAGAGGGGGAGTGAGAGAGTTTTAGAATGAGTTCAAGACAGCAGAGTGAACCAGTTCATTTCATGCTGGTTCTGGATCATCTTCTTCTTCAGGATTCTGTTTCTTTCCCACACCGTCAGTCTGTGATCTGGTTGTCTGTCTTGTCGGTCGGCCTGCCTACGTGTTGTTCTGACAGGAAACAGACAAAGAATAGGGTTCCATTTCAGATGCAACAAATGACTTTAAAGACCTTCACATTAGAGGAGAGGAGTAAAAGCATATCTCTTCCACCACTAATATAACCGACTTCTCTTTGTCCTTGTCTCTCCTCTCCAGAAGTGGCACTGTGTGGAGGAGATCACTGGGAAGTGGCGGATCCATAAGTGTAAAGGAGGTGGACTGAAGGAAGGCCCTAGGAAGAGGGCCCCCAGCCTGAGGCCTCACGGCAGCTACAACAGTAGGGAGAGAGAACCCTGCGACTGTGGTCTTGACCGACCGGGACGCTCACACCGCCAGTTCACACCCTCCTCTGGAGAACCAGGTGAGATGGAGATGGGGACAGGGGGAGTGGATGAGGCTGATGCTGGGGCCAGGGATGAGCGCTGGAGTGGTGAGATGGAGATGAGGACAAGGGGACAGGGGGAGTGGATGAGGCTGATGCTGGGGCCAGGGATGAGGGCTGGAGTGGTGAGATGGAGATGGGGACAGGGGGAGTGGATGAGGCTGGGGAACCAGAATTGGATCAGAATGACCATAGAATACTAATGGACAAAATATCATTATCATGGACGGGTTATCTAAGAGACAGTTTCTGGGGGATCGGGGATGGTGATGGGGTTATCTAAGAGACAGTTTCTGGGGGACCGGGGATGGTGATGGAGTTATAAGGGGTTATCTAAGAGACAGTTTCTGGGGGACCGGGGATGGTGATGGGGTTATCTAAGAGACAGTTTCTGGGGGACCGGTGATGGAGCTGGGGTTATAAGGGGTTATCTAAGAGACAGTTTCTGGGGGACCGGGGATGGTGATGGGGTTATCTAAGAGACAGTTTCTGGGGGACCGGGGATGGTAATGGGGTTATCTAAGAGACAGTTTCTGGGGGACCGGGGATGGTGATGGGGTTATAAGGGGTTATCTAAGAGACAGTTTCTGGGGGACAGGGGATGGTGATGGGGTTATCTAAGAGACAGTTTCTGGGGGACCGGGGATGGGGATGGGGTTATCTAAGAGACAGTTTCTGGGGGACCGGGGATGGAGCTGGGGTTATAAGGGGTTATCTAAGAGACAGTTTCTGGGGGATCGGGGATGGTGATGGGGTTATCTAAGAGACAGTTTCTGGGGGACCGGGGATGGGGATGGGGTTATCTAAGAGACAGTTTCTGGGGGACCGGGGGATGGAGCTGGGGTTATAAGGGGTTATCTAAGAGACAGTTTCTGGGGGACCGGGGATGGGGATGGAGTTATCTAAGAGACAGTTTCTGGGGGATCGGGGATGGTGATATCTAAGAGACAGTTTCTGGGGGACTGGGGATGGTGATGGAGTTATCTAAGAGACAGTTTCTGGGGGACTGGGGATGGTGATGGAGTTATCTAAGAGACAGTTTCTGGGGGATCGGGGATGGTGATGGGGTTATCTAAGAGACAGTTTCTGGGGGACTGGGGATGGTGATGGAGTTATCTAAGAGACAGTTTCTGGGGGATCGGGGATGGTGATGGGGTTATCTAAGAGACAGTTTCTGGGGGACCGGGGATGGTGATGGGGTTATCTAAGAGACAGTTTCTGGGGGACCGGGGATGGTGATGGAGTTATCTAAGAGACAGTTTCTGGGGGACCGGGGATGGTGATGGGGTTATCTAAGAGACAGTTTCTGGGGGACCGGGGATGGTGATGGGGTTATCTAAGAGACAGTTTCTGGGGGACCGGGGATGGTGATGGGGTTATCTAAGAGACCGTTTCTGGGGGACCGGTGATGGTGATGGGGTTATCTAAGAGACAGTTTCTGGGGGACCGGGGATGGTGATATCTAAGAGACAGTTTCTGGGGGACTGGGGATGGTGATGGGGTTATCTAAGAGACAGTTTCTGGGGGACCGGGGATGGTGATGGGGTTATCTAAGAGACAGTTTCTGGGGGACCGGGGATGGTGATGGGGTTATCTAAGAGACAGTTTCTGGGGGACCGGGGATGGAGCTGAGGTTGAGACTGAGGCTGATGATGGCTCAGACTGGCAAGGGAGTTGTATTCTGAGCGGTCTGCCCAACGCGTCACCGGGGGCACACTGCCTGCCCTCCAGGACACCTACAGCACCTGATGTCACAGGAAGGCCAAAAAGATCATCAAGGACAACAACCAACCTAGCCACTGCCTGTTCACCCCGCTATCATCCAGAAGGCGAGGTCAGTACAGGTGCATCAAAGCAGGGACCGAGAGACTGAAAAGCAGCGTCTATCTCAAGGCCATCAGACTGTTAAACAGCCATCACTAGCCGGCTACCACCCGGTTACTCAACCCTACACCTTAGAGGCTGCTGCCCTATATACTGTACATAGACATGGAATCACTAGCCACTTTAATCATGTCTACATACTGTTTTACTCATCTCATATGTATATACTATATTCTATTCTACTGCATTTTAGTCTGTGTCACTCCGATATTGTTCGTCCTAATATTTATATATTTCTTAATTTCATTATTTTACTTTTAGATTTGTGTGTATTGTTGTGAATTGTTAGATATTACCGCACTGTTGTAATAACATCTGATAAATATGTGTATGTGATCAATAACAATCGATTTGATTTTGATTTGAACAGATGTCTCTGTGGACTTAACCGCTCTGTATTTCAGTCTATGTGTGTACAGCAATGGGGAAAATGACCATGTCTGTGTTTTGTCAGAGCCTTGATTTACACGCTCAGGATTATGCATGGCTATAAAGAGAGGCCGACGCAGAGGAGAGAGAGAGAGCCAGACGAATACACCTTCTGACATTCGATCAATGGTCTGGTGGATATGTAGTTGAGATGAGAAGGCGCTCTGTCACGTCTGCCAAGGATCTGGTAGTTTGGAATGTTGTGGCGCCACCCAGTGGAATTAAGAGACATTGCTACTGAATGGACTTTTTCCACATCCAATTCATTTAATTTCAGTATATCTTTACATAGTCCCATACCAACATGTATGTTAAATTTGATTCATCACATGCTGGAGATCTTTATCACTGTGGGCTGTTGACTGTCTGAATCTTTATCACTGTGGGCTGTTGACTGTCTGAATCTTTATCACTGTGGGCTGTTGACTGTCTGAATCTTTATCACTGTGGGCTGTTGACTGTCTGAATCTTTATCACTGTGGGCTGAATGACTGTCTGTGGGCTGTTGACTGTCTGGATCTTTATCACTGTGGGCTGAATGACTGTCTGTGGGCTGAATGACTGTCTGTGGGCTGAATGACTGTCTGTGGGCTGTTGACTGTCTGGATCTTTATCACTGTGGGCTGAATGACTGTCTGTGGGCTGTTGACTGTCTGGATCTTTATCACTGTGGGCTGAATGACTGTCTGTGGGCTGAATGACTGTCTGTGGGCTGATTGACTGTCTGTATTTGTATCACTGTGGGCTGAATGACTGTCTGGATCTTTATCACTGTGGGCTGAATGACTGTCTGGATCTTTATCGCTGTGGGCTGAATGACTGTCTGGATCTTTATCACTGTGGGCTGAATGTCTGTCTGTGGGCTGAATGACTGTCTGTGGGCTGTTTGACTGTCTGGATTTGTATCACTGTGGGCTGAATGACTGTCTGGATCTGTATCACTGTGGGCTGAATGACTGTCTGTGGGCTGAATGACTGTCTGGATCTTTATCACTGTGGGCTGAATGACTGTCTGGATATTTATCACTGTGGGCTGAATGACTGTCTGGATATTTATCACTGTGGGCTGAATGACTGTCTGGATATTTATCACTGTGGGCTGAATGACTGTCTGGATATTTATCACTGTGGGCTGAATGACTGTCTGGATATTTATCACTGTGGGCAGAATGACTGTCTGTGGGCTGAATGACTGTCTGGATATTTATCACTGTGGGCTGAATGACTGTCTGGATATTTATCACTGTGGGCTGTTGACAGTCTGTTGTGTTTGTTGTGTTAAATCTTGAAAGAGAAACATCTATAAAAATGACACAAGAAAATAAAAGTGTGTTATACTCTCTCTGCTATAATATCTATTAGGCTATAGGCCTCGTTTCGTCCATACTCGACCCACCAGATCTCTGTCCGTGGAGTTCGAAGGGCAGATCTATGACGTTGACCTCGCGGAAGACGACCAGTCAGCCGTGCAGAGACGTGTCATCAAAAAGCGTCACTATGAGCAGGAGGACCCCGAGTTTGCCTTGGAGTCAGACGACAGGTCAGAGGAGATGCTAGCGGATGATACCAATGCCGTGGGGTACCCGAACTCTGTCAAGGTCACACACAAGTATGACATCGTTCCTACCGAGGGAATATTTCCCTAGTCAATGTCTACTTAACTTGCTCTTTGGGGGTTTGGCCTGGTGGTGCAGTTAAGGCCTTTTCCCCTCTCCCAGGTGTTACTACCTGATGAATGACACAGTCCTCCCTCGCCCCTCTCCCAGGTGTTACTACCTGATGAATGACACAGTCCTCCCTTACCCCTCTCCCAGGTGTTACTGCCTGATGAATGACACAGTCCTCCCTTACCCCTCTCCCAGGTGTTACTACCTGATGAATGACACAGTCCTCCTCCCTTACCCCTCTCCCAGGTGTTACTGCCTGATGAATGACACAGTCCTCCCTTACCCCTCTCCCAGGTGTTACTACCTGATGAATGACACAGTCCTCCCTTACCCCTCTCCCAGGTGTTACTACCTGATGAATGACACAGTCCTCCCTTACCCCTCTCCCAGGTGTTACTGCCTGATGAATGACACAGTCCTTCCTCCCTTACCCCTCTCCCAGGTGTTACTACCTGATGAATGACACAGTCCTCCCTTACCCCTCTCCCAGGTGTTACTGCCTGATGAATGACACAGTCCTCCCTTACCCCTCTCCCAGGTGTTACTACCTGATGAATGACACAGTCCTCCCTCGCCCCTCTCCCAGGTGTTACTACCTGATGAATGACACAGTCCTCCCTTACCCCTCTCCCAGGTGTTACTACCTGATGAATGACACAGTCCTCCCTTACCCCTCTCCCAGGTGTTACTGCCTGATGAATGACAGTCCTCCCTTACCCCTCTCCCAGGTGTTACTGCCTGATGAATGACACAGTCCTCCCTCGCCCCTCTCCCAGGTGTTACTACCTGATGAATGACACAGTCCTCCCTTACCCCTCTCCCAGGTGTTACTGCCTGATGAATGACACAGTCCTTCCTCCCTTACCCCTCTCCCAGGTGTTACTACCTGATGAATGACACGGTCCACTGTGAGAGAGAGATCTACTCTTCCTCTAGAGCCTGGAAGGACCATAAGAGCTATGTGGACCAGGAAGTTAGTCTGTCTCTATACACCACATAACTATCTTACATCACGTAACAGTCCTGTCTGATCTCTTTCCTCTCTATACATCACGTAACAGTCCTGTCTGATCTCTTTCCTCTCTATACATCACGTAACAGTCCTGTCTGATCTCTTTCCTCTCTATACATCACGTAACAGTCCTGTCTGATCTCTTTCCTCTCTATACATCACGTAACAGTCCTGTCTGATCTCTTTCCTCTCTATACATCACGTAACAGTCCTGTCTGATCTCTTTCCTCTCTATACATCACGTAACAGTCCTGTCTGATCTCTTTCCTCTCTATACATCACGTAACAGTCCTGTCTGATCTCTTTCCTCTCTATACATCACGTAACAGTCCTGTCTGATCTACTTCCTCTCTATACATCACGTAACAGTCCTGTCTGATCTATTTCCTCTCTATACATCACGTAACAGTCCTGTCTGATCTCTTTCCTCTCTATACATCACGTAACAGTCCTGTCTGATCTATTTCCTCTCTATACATCACGTAACAGTCCTGTCTGATCTCTTTCCTCTCTATACATCACGTAACAGTCCTGTCTGATCTCTTTCCTCTCTATACATCACGTAACAGTCCTGTCTGATCTCTTTCCTCTCTATACATCACGTAACAGTCCTGTCTGATCTCTTTCCTCTCTATACATCACGTAACAGTCCTGTCTGATCTATTTCCTCTCTATACATCACGTAACAGTCCTGTCTGATCTCTTTCCTCTCTATACATCACGTAACAGTCCTGTCTGATCTACTTCCTCTCTATACATCACATAACAGTCCTGTCTGATCTCTTTCCTCTCTATACATCACGTAACAGTCCTTCCTGTCTGATCTCTTTCCTCTCTATACATCACGTAACAGTCCTTCCTGTCTGATCTCTTTCCTCTCTATACATCACGTAACAGTCCTGTCTGATCTCTTTCCTCTCTATACATCACGTAACAGTCCTGTCTGATCTCTTTCCTCTCTATACATCACGTAACAGTCCTGTCTGATCTCTTTCCTCTCTATACATCACGTAACAGTCCTGTCTGATCTCTTTCCTCTCTATACATCACGTAACAGTCCTGTCTGATCTATTTCCTCTCTATACATCACGTAACAGTCCTGTCTGATCTCTTTCCTCTCTATACATCACGTAACAGTCCTGTCTGATCTCTTTCCTCTCTATACATCACGTAACAGTCCTGTCTGATCTCTTTCCTCTCTATACATCACGTAACAGTCCTGTCTGATCTCTTTCCTCTCTATACATCACGTAACAGTCCTGTCTGATCTCTTTCCTCTCTATACATCACGTAACAGTCCTGTCTGATCTATTTCCTCTCTATACATCACGTAACAGTCCTGTCTGATCTCTTTCCTCTCTATACATCACGTAACAGTCCTGTCTGATCTCTTTCCTCTCTATACATCACGTAACAGTCCTGTCTGATCTCTTTCCTCTCTATACATCACGTAACAGTCCTGTCTGATCTCTTTCCTCTCTATACATCACGTAACAGTCCTGTCTGATCTCTTTCCTCTCTATACATCACGTAACAGTCCTGTCTATCTCTTTCCTTGCACATCATCGAACAGTCCTGTCCTCTTTCCTCTCTATACATCAGATAACAGTCCTGTCTGAGGTCTATTTCCTCTCTATACATCACGTAACAGTCCTGTCTGATCTCTTTCCTCTCTATACATCACGTAACAGTCCTGTCTGATCTATTTCCTCTCTATACATCACGTAACAGTCCTGTCTGATCTCTTTCCTCTCTATACATCACGTAACAGTCCTGTCTGATCTCTTTCCTCTCTATACATCACGTAACAGTCCTGTCTGATCTCTTTCCTCTCTATACATCACGTAACAGTCCTGTCTGATCTCTTTCCCTCCCCTATCTTTCCCTTCCTCTCTTCCCTTCCTTTCTTCTATCAGCTACTCTCTCTCTCCTCGCTCTGTGTGAATGAAAATATTAAAAGTACGCTTTATATGATTGCAGATCGAGGCCCTTCAGGACAAGATAAAGAACCTTCGGGAGGTCAGGGGTCATCTGAAGAGGAGGCGACCTGATGAGTGTGACTGTGGAAAGAAGAGGTTGGTGTTTGTTTATTTTGCCTTTCTAAAAAAGTCGTAGTAATGCTTCCTCATTCGCGGCAGGGTAGCCTAGTGGTTAGAGTGTAGAGGTGGCAGGGTAGCCTAGTGGTTAGAGTGTAGAGGCGGCAGGGTAGCCTAGTGGTTAGAGTGTAGAGGCGGCAGGGTAGCCTAGTGGTTAGAGTGTAGAGGCGGCAGGGTAGCCTAGTGGTTAGAGTGTAGAGGCGGCAGGTAGCCTAGTGGTTAGAGTGTAGAGGTGGCAGGTAGCCTAGTGGTTAGAGTGTAGAGGTGGCAGGTAGCCTAGTGGTTAGAGTGTAGAGGTGGCAGGTAGCCTAGTGGTTAGAGTGTAGACGAGGTAGGGTAGCCTAGTGGTTAGAGTGTAGAGGTGGCAGGTAGCCTAGTGGTTAGAGTGTAGAGGTGGCAGGTAGCCTAGTGGTTAGAGTGTAGAGGTGGCAGGTAGCCTAGTGGTTAGAGTGTAGAGGAGGTAGGGTAGCCTAGTGGTTAGAGTGTAGAGGTGGCAGGTAGCCTAGTGGTTAGAGTGTAGAGGTGGCAGGTAGCCTAGTGGTTAGAGTGTAGACGTGGCAGGGTAGCCTAGTGGTTAGAGTGTAAAGGTGGCAGGTAGCCTAGTGGTTAGAGTGTAGAGGTGGCAGGTAGCCTAGTGGTTAGAGTGTAGAGGTGGCAGGGTAGCCTAGTGGTTAGAGTGTAGAGGTGGCAGGTAGCCTAGTGGTTAGAGTGTAGAGGTGGCAGGTAGCCTAGTGGTTAGAGCGTTGGACTAGTAACCGAAAGGTTGCAAGTTCAAATCCCCGAGCTGACAAGGTACAAATCTGTCGTTCTGCCCCCGAACAGGCAGTTAACCCACTGTTCCTAGGCCGTCATTGAAAATAAGAATTTGTTCTTAACTGACTTGCCTAGTAAAATAAAAATAATACAAAAATTAATTCAACTGAGGGGTATACAAACAAAGATGGATCAATGAGTTAGCCAGCTAACTTGTCTAATTATTGTTGTACTGTATAGCCTTGTTATTGGATGTGGATAAAAAAATTGGCCAAATATTATGTGACTGTGGCAAGAAGAGGTCACTATTAAAGACAAACATTGAAGAAGAGGTCAGTATTAAAGACAAACATTGAAGAAGAGGTCAGTATTAAAGACAAACATTGAAGAAGAGGTCACTATTAAAGACAAACATTGAAGAAGAGGTCACTATTAAAGACAAACATTGAAGAAGAGGTCACTATTAAAGACAAACATTGAAGAAGAGGTCACTATTAAAGACAAACATTGAAGAAGAGGTCACTATAAATAAAAGAAAAAAGACACACATTGAAGCCATTAAAGACAAACATTGAAGCCAGTATTAGACAAACATTGAAGAAGAGGTCACTATTAAAGACAAACATTGAAGAAGAGGTCACTATTAAAGACAAACAATGAAGAAGAGGTCAGTATTAAAGACAAACAATGGTTTAAGAAAATTGTAATAAATAAAGAAAATGATTGAGCCATACAGATTGAGTCATACAGATTGGGCCATACATTTTACATTTACATTTAAGTCATTTAGCAGACGCTCTTATCCAGAGCGACTTACAAATTGGTGCATTCACCTTATGACTGAGCCATACATGCTGAGCCATACAGATTGAGCCATACAGATTGAGCCATACATGCTGAGCCATACAGATTGAGCCATACATGCTGAGCCATACAGATTGAGCCATACATGCTGAGCCATACAGATTGAGCCATACATGCTGAGCCATACAGATTGAGCCATACAGATTGAGCCATACAGATTGAGACATACATGCTGAGCCATACAGATTGAGCCATACATGCTGAGCCATACATGCTGAGTCATACAGATTGAGCCATAGAGATTGAGCCATACAGATTGAGCCATACATGCTGAGCCATACATGCTGAGCCATACAGATTGAGCCATACAGATTGAGCCATACATGCTGAGCCATACATGCTGAGCCATACAGATTGAGCCATACAGATTGAGCCATACAGATTGAGCCATACATGCTGAGCCATACATGCTGAGCCATACTTGCTGAGCCTTACATGCTGAGCCATACAGATTGAGCCATAGAGATTGAGCCATACAGATTGAGCCATACAGATTGAGCCATACATGCTGAGCCATACATGCTGAGCCATACATGCTGAGCCATAGAGATTGAGCCATACAGATTGAGCCATACAGATTCTAAAATAGTTGGGAAGAGATTTTGGATGTACTGATTCCATGTCACGTGGTTTATGAACCGATACACAAAACAACACTGGATGATTAAAATCTTGTTTTTTCAGTTTAAATGATGGGATACAACCATCACGATGAACTGCAGATCTTCGAACTGCAGAAATAAAATCGCTACTGTCCATAAGTAGCTTGTTTTTGGTCGCAGGTTCAGGAATGGGTTTTGAATTGTAACATTTACCTGTAGCTAACTGTGCAGATAGCACGGCTGGGTGATTTAAAAAGTAATCGTGAATCGATCAATAATGTAACAATACTGTTAGCAAACATGTTTATCTTCAGTTTACGGTCTGTAGAAACTATGAGAGTAGAAAGGTTCAGAACTTTTATGAAACATCACAGCACAGATTAAAAATATATATTTCAGGTAGTACTCATAACTGGATGGTGTTCAGAGATAGATGAGAGGGGGTTAGGGTAGATGAAGGATGGGACTAAAAACAAACTAAAGATAACTAATGTTAAAAATATATATATACTGTGTCCGTAAAATGTATAAACTGGAAGTAGAAGCCTAAGTGTTGTCGTATAGTTTACTCCAATTAGGGGAGGGCTGGTAAAGTTAGGGGAAAATCGATCACACAGCCATGCAATCTCCATAGACAAACATTGGCAGTAGAATGGTCTTCCTGAAGAGCTCAGTGACTTTCAACATTCCACCGTCATAGGATGCCACCTTGCCAACAAGTCAGTTCATCACATTTCTGCCCTGCTAGAGCTGCCGCTGTCAACGAAGTGAAAACGTCTAGGAGCAACAACGGCTCAGCCGCGAACTGATAAGTTACGCAAGCTCACAGAACGGGACCGCCGAGTGCTGAAGCGCGTACCGCAGAAAAATCATTTGTCCTCGGTTGCAACCCTCACTACAGAGTTCCAAACTGCCTCTGGAATCAACGTCAGCACAAGGACTGTTCGTCGGGAGCTTCATGAAATGGGTTTCCATGGCCGAGCAGCCGCACACAAGCCTAAGATCACCATGCGCAATGCCAAGTCTCTGCTGGAGTGGTATAAAGCTCGCCACAATTGGACGCTGGAGCAGTGGAATCGCGTTCTCTGGAGTGATGAATCACTCTTCACCATCTGGCAGTCCAACGGACTAATCTGTGTTTGGTGGATGGCAGGAGAACACTACTTGCCCCAAAGCATAGTTCCGACTGTAAAGTTTGGTGGAGGAGGAATAATGGTCTGGGGCTGTTTTTCATGGTTCGGGCTACACCCCTTTGCTCCAGTGAAGGTAAATCTTAACGCTACAACATACAATGACATTCTAGACGATGCTGTGCTTCCAACATTGTGGCAACAGTTTGGGGTAGGCCATTTCCTTTTGTCATCGAGGTAAAAGGTGGCTACTTTGAAGAATCTCAAATATAAAATATATTTTGATTTGTTTAACACTTTTGTGGTTACTACATGATTCCGTATGTGTTATTTCGTAGTTTTGATGTCTTCACTATTGTTCTACAATAGAACAAATAAAGAAAAACCCCTGGAATGAGTAGGTGACTGGTACTGTATGATGTGTTGTGTATTATATCCTGTCTTGTGGTAAATCTTCATGGTTCCTGTATGGAGGTTGCATGTGCAGAGGTCTGGAAGGGATCGTCACAAGCGGCAGTAGGAACACAATACCGTGACTCAGTCTGGAAGGAATCAGCCCTACTCTCTTAACCATCGCCTTGCCCCAGGAGGATGGGTCTGAATTGGCACTCTTTTGCCTATATAATGCACTACTGTCTGTAATTTTATTTGGTGGGTGTGTCTGTCTGTCCTGTCTGTGCAGGGTGGCGGCCCAAGAAGTGGATGGGAAGACGCAGCTGTTTAACGAGATCAGGCGGAAGAAAAAGGAGAGGAAAGAGAGAAAGAGGCTGAAAAATGGGGATGACTGTAGTCTACCTGGCCTCACCTGTTTCACTCACAACAACGACCACTGGCAGACCGCCCCCTTCTGGAACCGTACGCCACTATACTGTTACTACACCGTTACTACGCTGTTACTACACCATTACTACAGCGTTACTACACTGTTACTACACTGTTACTACACCGTTACTACGCCAACACTACACTGTTACTACACCGTTACTAGACTGTTACTACACCGGTAATATACCAACACTACACTATTACTACACCATTACTACACCGTTACTACACCATTACTACACCGGTAATATACCAACACTACACTGTTACTACACCATTACTACACTTTTACTACACCGGTAATATACCAACACTACTCTGTTACTACACCATTACTACACTGTTACTACACCGGTAATATACCAACACTACACTGTTACTATGGCTGTTACCAACACTGGACTGTCACTACACCGGTAATATACACACTACACTGTTACTAAGTTACTCTGTTAAGACCGTCTACTAAATGACTTAAATGTAAATGTTACTACACCATTACTACACCGGTAATATACCAACACTACACTGTTACTACACTGTTACTACCAACACTACACTGTTACTACACCAGTAATATACCAACACTACACTGTTACTACACCATTACTACACTGTTACTACACCGGTAATATACCAACACTACTCTGTTACTACACCATTACTACACTGTTACTACACCGGTAACATACCAACACTACACTGTTACTACACCGGTAATATACCAACACTACACTGTTACTACACCGTTACTACACTGTTACTACACCATTACTACACTGTTACTACACCGGTAATATACCAACACTACACTGTTACTACACCGGTAATATACCAACACTACACTGTTACTACACCGGTAATATACCAACACTACACTGTTACTACACCGTTACTACACTGTTACTACACCGGTAATATACCAACACTACACTGTTACTACACCGTTACTACACTGTTACTACACCGGTAATATACCAACACTACACTGTTACTATACCGGTAATATACCAACACTACACTGTTACTACACCATTACTACACTGTTACTACACCAACACTACTCTGTTACTACACCGTTACTACACTGTTACTACACCGGTAATATGCCAACACTACACTGTTACTACACCGTTACTACACCGTTGATATGCCAACACTACACTGTTACTACAATGTTACTACAATGTTACTACACTGTTACTACACTGTTACTACACCGTTAATATGCCAACACTACACCGTTACTACACTGTTACTACACCATTACTACACTGTTACTACACCGGTAATATACCAACACTACACTGTTACTACACTGCTACTACACTGTTACTACACCGGTAATATACCATTACTACACTGTTACTACACCGTTACTACACTGTTACTACACCAGTAATATACCAACACTACATCGTTACTACACTGTTAATATGCCAATACTACACCGTGACTACACCGTTACTACACCGTTACTGCACTGTTACTACACCGTTACTACGCCATTAATACACTGTTACTACACCGGTAATATACCAACACTACACTGTTACTACACCGCTACTACACTGTTACTACACCGTTACTACACTGCTACTACACTGTTACTACACTGTTACTACACCGGTAATATACCAACACTACACTGTTACTACACCGCTACTACACTGTTACTACACCGTTACTACACTGTTACTACACCGGTAATATACCAACACTACACTGTTACTACACCGTTACTACGCTGTTACTACACCGGTAATATACCAACACTACACTGTTACTACACCGTTGCTACGCCAACACTACTCTGTTACTACACCATTACTACCCCAACACTACACCATTAATACGCCAACACTACACTGTTACTACACTGGAGGGTTCTGTTCTAGTTAGTAGTTAACCCTGTTGTCCTTTCTCTAATCCTCCAGTTGGAGGGTTCTAGTTAGTAGTTAACCCTGTTGTCCTTCCTCCAGTTGGAGGGTTCTGTTCTAGTTAGTAGTTAACCCTGTTGTCCTTCCTCTAGTTGGAGGGTTCTGTTCTAGTTAGTAGTTAACCCTGTTGTCCTTCCTCTAGTTGGAGGGTTCTGTTCTAGTTAGTAGTTAACCCTGTTGTCCTTCCTCCAGTTGGAGGGTTCTGTTCTAGTTAGTAGTTAACCCTGTTGTCCTTCCTCCAGTTGGAGGGTTCTGTTCTAGTTAGTAGTTAACCTTGTTGTCCTTCCTCCAGTTGGAGGGTTCTGTTCTAGTTAGTATTTAACCCTGTTGTCCTTCCTCCAGTTGGAGCGTTCTGTTCTAGTTAGTAGTTAACCCTGTTGTCCTTCCTCCAGTTAGAGCGTTCTGTTCTAGTTAGTAGTTAACCTTGTTGTCCTTCCTCCAGTTGGAGGGTTCTGTTCTAGTTAGTAGTTAACCCTGTTGTCCTTCCTCCAGTTGGAGGGTTCTGTTCTAGTTAGTAGTTAACCTTGTTGTCCTTCCTCTAGTTGGAGGGTTCTGTTCTAGTTAGTAGTTAACCCTGTTGTCCTTCCTCTAGTTGGAGGGTTCTGTTCTAGTTAGTAGTTAACCCTGTTGTCCTTCCTCCAGTTGGAGGGTTCTGTTCTAGTTAGTAGTTAACCCTGTTGTCCTTTCTCTAATCCTCCAGTTGGAGGGTTCTGTTCTAGTTAGTAGTTAACCCTGTTGTCCTTCCTCCAGTTGGAGGGTTCTGTTCTAGTTAGTAGTTAACCCGTTGTCCTTCCTCCAGTTGGAGGGTTCTGTTCTAGTTAGTAGTTAACCCTGTTGTCCTTCCTCTAGTTGGAGGGTTCTGTTCTAGTTAGTAGTTAACCCTGTTGTCCTTCCTCTAGTTGGAGGGTTCTGTTCTAGTTAGTAGTTAACCCTGTTGTCCTTCCTCCAGTTGGAGGGTTCTGTTCTAGTTAGTAGTTAACCCTGTTGTCCTTCCTCCAGTTGGAGGGTTCTGTTCTAGTTAGTAGTTAACCCTGTTGTCCTTCCTCCAGTTGGAGGGTTCTGTTCTAGTTAGTAGTTAACCCTGTTGTCCTTCCTCTAATCCCCCAGTTGGAGCATTCTGTTCTAGTTAGTAGTTAACCCTGTTGTCCTTCCCCCAGTTGGAGGGTTCTGTTCTAGTTAGTAGTTAACCCTGTTGTCCTTCCTCCAGTTGGAGGGTTCTGTTCTAGTTAGTAGTTAACCCTGTTGTCCTTCCTCCAGTTGGAGGGTTCTGTTCTAGTTAGTAGTTAACCCTGTTGTCCTTCCTCCAGTTGGAGGGTTCTGTTCTAGTTAGTAGTTAACCCTGTTGTCCTTCCTCCAGTTGGAGGGTTCTGTTCTAGTTAGTAGTTAACCCTGTTGTCCTTCCTCCAGTTGGAGGGTTCTGTTCTAGTTAGTAGTTAACCCTGTTGTCCTTCCCCAGTTGGAGGGTTCTGTTCTAGTTAGTAGTTAACCCTGTTGTCCTTCCTCTAGTTGGAGGGTTCTGTTCTAGTTAGTAGTTAACCCTGTTGTCCTTCCTCTAGTTGGAGGGTTCTGTTCTAGTTAGTAGTTAACCCTGTTGTCCTTCCTCCAGTTGGAGGGTTCTGTTCTAGTTAGTAGTTAACCCTGTTGTCCTTCCTCTAGTTGGAGGGTTCTGTTCTAGTTAGTAGTTAACCCTGTTGTCCTTCCTCTAGTTGGAGGGTTCTGTTCTAGTTAGTAGTTAACCCTGTTGTCCTTCCTCTAGTTGGAGGGTTCTGTTCTAGTTAGTAGTTAACCCTGTTGTCCTTCCTCTAATCCCCCAGTGGGAGCATTCTGTGCCTGCACCAGTTCCAACAACAACACCTACTGGTGCGTGAGGACCATCAACGAAACGCACAACACCCTGTTCTGTGAGTTCGCTACGGGCTTCCTCGAGTACTTTGACCTCAACCACGACCCCTATCAGGTGAGTGGACTCCTCCCCTTCCAGATACCTTTCAGTAGCAGTTTGTATTTTCTGTCTGTCGAAAACTATTTATTGAAGTCTGTGTGTGGCTGTCTGTGTGTCTGTGTGTGGCTGTCTGTGTGTCTGTGTGTGGCTGTCTGTGTCTGTGTGTGTTTGTGTGTGTCTGTGTGTCTGTCTGTGTGCCTCTGTGTGCCTCCATGTGTGTGTCTTTGTGTGTTTGTGTATCTGTGTGTGTCTGTGTGTGTCTGTCTGTGTGTGTCTGTGTGTCTGTGTGTGGCTGTGTGTGTCTGTGTGTGGCTGTGTGCCTCCATGTGTGTGTCTTTGTGTGTTTGTGTATCTGTATGTGTCTGTGTGTCTGTGACTGTCTATGTGTGTGTCTGTGTGCCTCCATGTGTGTGTGTCTGTGTGTGTCCGTGTGTGTGTGTGTGTCTGTGTCTGTGTGTGTGTGTCTGTGTGTCCGTGTGTGTCCGTGTCTGTGTGTGTCTGTGTCTGTGTGTGTGTGTCCGTGTGTGTGTGTGTCTGTGTGTCTGTGTCTGTGTGTGTGTGTCCGTGTGTGTGTGTCTGTGTGTCTGTGTCTGTGTGTCTGTGTGTGTGTGTCTGTGTGTGTGTGTCTGTGTGTCCGTGTGTCTTATAGTTGACCAACGTGGTGTATTCCGTGGACAGAGAGGTGTTGAACACCCTCCATTCCCAGCTGATGGAGATGAGGAGCTGCCAGGGACACAAGCAGTGTAACCCCCGACCCAAAGGGCTGGACACAACAGGTAAACACACACATACTACTACAGCACGTCTATTAGTACTACTAAAGCGATACTGCAGTGATACTACTAGTACAGCGATACTACAGCACGTCTATTAGTACTACTACAGCGATACTACTAGTACTACTACAGCGATACTACAGCACGTCTATTAGTACTACTACAGCGATACTACAGTGATACTACTAGTACTACTACAGCGATCCTACAGTACGTCTATTAGTACTACTACAGTGATACTACAATGATACTACAGTCATACTACTAGTACTACTACAGTTATACTATTAGTGCTACTAGAGTACTACTACGAGTACTACTACAGTACTACTACTATTAGTGTGTTTCTGTACACTACAGTGTGTTACTGTACACTGCAGTGTGTTACTGTACCCTACAGTGTGTTACTGTACACTACAGTGTGTTACTGTGTTACTGTACCCTACAGTGTGTTACTGTACCCTACAGTGTGTTACTGTACCCTACAGTGTGTTACTGTACCCTACAGTGTGTTACTGTACACTACAGTGTGTTACTGTCCACTACAGTGTGTTACTGTACACTACAGTGTGTTACTGTGTTACTGTACCCTACAGTGTGTTACTGTACCCTACAGTGTGTTACTGTACCCTACAGTGTGTTACTGTACACTACAGTGTGTTACTGTACACTACAGTGTGTTACTGTACCCTACAGTGTGTTACTGTCCACTACAGTGTGTTACTGTACACTACAGTGTGTTACTGTACCCTACAGTGTGTTACTGTACACTACAGTGTGTTACTGTACCCTACAGTGTGTTACTGTACACTACAGTGTGTTACTGTACCCTACAGTGTGTTACTGTACACTACAGTGTGTTACTGTACCCTACAGTGTGTTACTGTACACTACAGTGTGTTACTGTACCCTACAGTGTGTTACTGTACACTACAGTGTGTTACTGTACACTACAGTGTGTTACTGTCCACTACAGTGTGTTACTGTCCACTACAGTGTGTTACTGTACCCTACAGTGTGTTACTGTACACTACAGTGTGTTACTGTCCACTACAGTGTGTTACTGTACACTACAGTGTGTTACTGTCCACTACAGTGTGTTACTGTACACTACAGTGTGTTACTGTACCCTACAGTGTGTTACTGTACCCTACAGGGTGTTACTGTACCCTACAGGGTGTCACTGTACACTACAGTGTGGTTCTGTACACTAGTGTTAGGCTGTACACTACAGTGTGTTACTGTACACTCACACCATCCCACTAGTTACGTCCTTCCCAATCTCACCATCTATCTACCCATGCAACCCAATCAAATATCCCTCCATCCTCTCCACCCGAGCCCTGTCCTGCTCCTCCATCGTCTCTCCATCCTCTAACAGAACCGTCAGTTCTCCTCTAGGGCCTAGAGATGCTGGTTTGTCCTGTTCATGAAGAGACATCTACAATGTGAATGATTTGTTATTTTTCTTACCCACAACACATCTCTTTATTAACATTGGTTCTTATTTTCCTGACCAGGAGGTAAAGATGGAGACAGCTACGAAGCACACAGGTATCCACCCTTCTTTTACGATCTCTCTGTGTGTGTCCCAAACTGTACACTATTACCAATATAGTGCACTTTTGACCAGAACCCTTAGGTCCCTTAGGGCTCTGGTCTAAAGTGCACTACATAGGGAATATTGTAATAATCCATCAGATGTTCGAAGCTGCTTGTTTTTTTTGACTGCATGCCTGGGAAACTATGCTAACTAATAATCGATTAGTTGACTCAATTTTTAGATTTCCTCTTAATTGAAAGTAGCTTGTCATCACGTCACTAGGAAGTCTGAGGGGGCGTCATCGTTGTATCTTCACACTGTGTTCATTTAAAATGATACTCTCATCCAGATTGACTACTCGTCAGAACAAAACTGTCTTTATCTTCTGGTTTAGGCACAGATCTGTCTTCAGCCCCTCTCTCCACTCCTTCATGCATCAGGGCTGTCTATTAGGACATCTGACAGACTGTGTGTCTGTGTGTCTATTAGAACATCTGTCAGTCTGTGTCTGTGTGTCTATTAGAACATCTGTCAGTCTGTGTGTCTGTGTGTCTATTAGAACATCTGTCAGTCTGTGTGTCGGCGATACTAATGTTGGACTGGATACTAATGTTGGACTGGATTAGACTGGATATTAATGTTGGACTGGATACTAATGTTGGACTGGATACTAATGTTGGACTGGATACTAATGTTGGACTGGATACTAATGTTGGACTGGATACTAATGTTGGACTGGATACTAATGTTGGACTGGATACTAATGTTGGACTGGATACTAATGTTGGACTGGATTAGACTGGATATGTTGGACTGGATATTAATGTTGGACTGGATTAGACTGGATACTAATGTTGGACTGGATACTAATGTTGGACTGGATACTAATGTTGGACTGGATACTAATGTTGGACTGGATTAGACTGGATACTAATGTTGGACTGGATTAGACTGGATACTAATGTTGGACTGGATTAGACTGGATACTAATGTTGGACTGGATACTAATGTTGGACTGGATTAGACTGGATACTAATGTTGGACTGGATACTAACGTTGGACTGGATTAGACTGGATACTAATGTTGGACTGGATACTAATGTTGGACTGGATTAGACTGGATACTAATGTTGGACTGGATATTAATGTTGGACTGGATACTAATGTTGGACTGGATACTAATGTTGGACTGGATTGGACTGGATACTAATGTTGGACTGGATACTAATGTTGGGCTGGATTAGACTGGATACTAATGTTGGACTGGATACTAATGTTGGGCTGGATACTAATGTTGGACTGGATTAGACTGGATACTAATGTTGGACTGGATACTAATGTTGGACTGGATTAGACTGGATACTAATGTTGGACTGAATACTAATGTTGGACTGGGCTGGATACTAATGTTGGACTGGATACTAATGTTGGACTGAATACTAATGTTGGGCTGGATACTACTGTTGGACTGGATACTAATGTTGGGCTGGATACTAATGTTGGACTGGATTAGACTGGATACTAATGTTGGACTGGATTAGACTGGATACTAATGTTGGACTGGATACTAATGTTGGACTGGATACTAATGTTGGACTGGATTAGACTGGATACTAATGTTGGACTGGATTAGACTGGATACTAATGTTGGACTGGATACTAATGTTGGACTGGATTAGACTGGATACTAATGTTGGACTGGATATTAATGTTGGACTGGATATTAATGTTAGACTGGATACTAATGTTGGACTGGATACTAATGTTAGACTGGATACTAATGTTGGACTGGATACTAATGTTGGACTGGATTAGACTGGATACTAATGTTGGACTGGATACTAATGTTGGGCTGGATACTAATTAATGTTGGACTGGATTAGACTGGATACTAATGTTGGACTGGATTAGACTGGATACTAATGTTGGACTGGATTAATGTTGACTGGATACTAATGTTGGACTGGATACTAATGTTGGACTGGATTAGACTGGATACTAATGTTGGACTGGATACTAATGTTGGACTGGATTAGACTGGATACTAATGTTGGACTGGATACTAATGTTGGACTGGATTAGACTGGATACTAATGTTGGACTGGATACTAATGTTGGACTGGATACTAATGTTGGACTGGATACTAATGTTGGACTGGATTAGACTGGATACTAATGTTGGACTGGATACTAATGTTGGACTGGATTAGACTGGATATTAATGTTGGACTGGATACTAATGTTGGACTGGATACTAATGTTGGACTGGATACTAATGTTGGACTGGATACTAATGTTGGACTGGATTAGACTGGATATTATTGTTGGACTGAATACTAATGTTGGGCTGGATACTAATGTTGGACTGGATTAGACTGGATACTAATGTTGGACTGGATACTAATGTTGGGCTGGATACTAATGTTGGACTGGATACTAATGTTGGGCTGGATATTAATGTTGGACTGGATTAGACTGGATACTAATGTTGGACTGGATTAGACTGGATACTAATGTTGGACTGGATTAGACTGGATACTAATGTTGGACTGGATTAGACTGGATACTAATGTTGGACTGGATACTAATGTTGGACTGGATTAGACTGGATACTAATGTTGGACTGGATACTAATGTTGGACTGGATACTAATGTTAGACTGGATACTAATGTTGGACTGGATACTAATGTTAGACTGGATACTAATGTTGGACTGGATGGACTAATGTTGGACTGGATACTAATGTTGGACTGGATACTAATGTTGGGCTGGATTAGACTGGATACTAATGTTGGACTGGATACTAATGTTGGACTGGATACTAATGTTGGGCTGGATTAGACTGGATACTAATGTTGGACTGGATTAGACTGGATACTAATGTTGGACTGGATACTAATGTTGGACTGGATACTAATGTTGGGCTGGATATTAATGTTGGACTGGATATTAATGTTGGACTGGATACTAATGTTGGGCTGGATTAGACTGGATACTAATGTTGTACTGGATACTAATGTTGGACTGGATTAGACTGGATACTAATGTTGGACTGGATATTAATGTTGGACTGGATTAGACTGGATACTAATGTTGGACTGGATACTAATGTTGGACTGGATTAGACTGGATACTAATGTTGGACTGGATACTAATGTTGGACTGGATACTAATGTTGGACTGGATACTAATGTTGGGCTGGATACTAATGTTGGACTGGATACTAATGTTGGACTGGATACTAATGTAATGTTGGACTGGACTGGATACTAATGTTGGACTGAATACTAATGTTGGACTGGATTAGACTGGATACTAATGTTGGACTGGATACTAATGTTGGACTGGATTAGACTGGATACTAATGTTGGACTGGATACTAATGTTGGACTGGATTAGACTGGATACTAATGTTGGACTGGATTAGCCTGGATACTAATGTTGGACTGGATACTAATGTTGGACTGGATACTAATGTTGGACTGGATTAGACTGGATACTAATGTTGGACTGGATACTAATGTTGGGCTGGATACTAATGTTGGACTGGATTAGACTGGATACTAATGTTGGACTGGATACTAATGTTGGGCTGGATACTAATGTTGGACTGGATTAGACTGGATACTAATGTTGGGCTGGATACTAATGTTGGACTGGATTAGACTGGATACTAATGTTGGACTGGATACTAATGTTGGACTGGATACTAATGTTGGATACTAATGTTGGACTGGATACTAATGTTGGACTGGATTAATGTTGGACTGGATACTAATGTTGGACTGGATACTAATGTTGGGCTGGATACTAATGTTGGACTGGATTAGACTGGATACTAATGTTGGACTGAATACTAATGTTGGACTGGATTAGACTGGATACTAATGTTGGACTGGATACTAATGTTGGACTGGATTAGACTGGATACTAATGTTGGACTGGATACTAATGTTGGACTGGATACTAATGTTGGACTGGATACTAATGTTGGACTGGATTAGACTGGATACTAATGTTGGACTGGATATTAATGTTGGACTGGATTAGACTGGATACTAATGTTGGACTGGATACTAATGTTGGACTGGATACTAATGTTGGACTGGATACTAATGTTAGACTGGATACTAATGTTGGACTGGATTAGACTGGATACTAATGTTGGACTGGATACTAATGTTGGACTGGATTAGACTGGATACTAATGTTGGACTGGATACTAATGTTGGACTGGATACTAATGTTGGACTGGATACTAATGTTGGACTGGATACTAATGTTGGACTGGATTAGACTGGATACTAATGTTGGACTGGATATTAATGTTGGACTGGATACTAATGTTGGACTGGATTAGACTGGATACTAATGTTGTACTGGATACTAATGTTGGACTGGATTAGACTGGATACTAATGTTGGACTGGATATTAATGTTGGACTGGATTAGACTGGATACTAATGTTGGACTGGATACTAATGTTGGACTGGATTAGACTGGATACTAATGTTGGACTGGATACTAATGTTGGACTGGATACTAATGTTGGACTGGATTAGACTGGATACTAATGTTGGACTGGATTAGACTGGATACTAATGTTGGACTGGATACTAATGTTGGACTGGATTAGACTGGATACTAATGTTGGACTGGATACTAATGTTGGACTGGATACTAATGTTGGACTGGATACTAATGTTGGGCTGGATACTAATGTTGGACTGGATTAGACTGGATACTAATGTTGGACTGGATACTAATGTTGGACTGGATACTAATGTTGGACTGGATTAGACTGGATACTAATGTTGGACTGGATTAGACTGGATACTAATGTTGGACTGGATACTAATGTTGGACTGGATTAGACTGGATACTAATGTTGGACTGGATACTAATGTTGGACTGGATACTAATGTTGGACTGGATACTAATGTTGGGCTGGATACTAATGTTGGACTGGATTAGACTGGATACTAATGTTGGACTGGATTAGACTGGATACTAATGTTGGACTGGATACTAATGTTGGACTGGATTAGACTGGATACTAATGTTGGACTGGATACTAATGTTGGACTGGATACTAATGTTGGACTGGATACTAATGTTGGGCTGGATTAGACTGGATACTAATGTTGGACTGGATTAGACTGGATACTAATGTTGGACTGGATACTAATGTTGGACTGGATACTAATGTTGGGCTGGATATTAATGTTGGACTGGATATTAATGTTGGGCTGGATACTAATGTTGGGCTGGATTAGACTGGATACTAATGTTGGACTGGGTACTAATGTTGGTACTAATGTCCCTCCCCCACCCCCCCACCCACACAGCACTCAGCCAGTCTGGGACGGACGAGCGGGTTAAGCTGCCCAACATGACGGAGGAGGAGGTGACTACAGCCCAGGACGACTGGCACATCTTCCAGAAGGACGTTGATAATGTTTCTGCTACACCTTTTAGACCAACCGGAGAAAAACAACGACGACGACCAAAACCCCAAAAGGCTTGACTTTAAGGATGACCCGGCGTCTGTGCAGAGGGGGCCGTGAGTGGCCCATCAGATGGAGGAGGGGCTAGACAGCGAGGAGGCGGGGCTGGTCTTCAGTGGCAACAGGAACAACGGGCTGACGGAGAAGGAGGTGTGACACAATGACCTGGAGAGGGGGACGGAGCTGGGAGGAAGCCTCATCCAGGGACTGGAGCTGGGAGGAAGAGGCCCAAGGCTACCTCCCCCTCTCCCCACAGACAATGAAGCCCACAATACAGGCCTCCAACACTATCACTGGGAGCCCCCAAGGGGACTGGGTTGGTAGTGGGCCAGCACCTCCAGACCCAACAGTAACAGGTAGAGATGCAGTAGACTCCCTTGGGCCAATCCCCTCAGCCCTCCTCCAACCACACCCAGTGAGACACATACAGACAAATTAAAGGTGCTGACCTGCCATTGGGCAGCCTGGTGGTCACCATAGAGACACAGAAACTGGGGGAGATGGAGAGCCAAGATGGCTGACGATGATTTCAGCACCAGTCAGTTAGAGCTGTATTATTAATGAGTATTAAAGTTATTCTTGTTTTTTCACAGGTGCTTTCATTTATTATTATTGGAAAAACTACAGTGTTCTGTTTTTTCAAAATATATATTTTGTAAAAAAAAATGTAAATCCTTAACACAGCAGAAATGATTGAAATGTGGGGAATTCAACTTTTAATTGATTTTAATTCAGATCCAAGTCCAAAATAACACAGTTGACCATTTTAATAATATATATATATTAAAGGTTATAAGAATGGTGAAACCATTTCCTGGTCTGAAGGTTATAGTTGTCTTTTGGCGTTAGCTAACACCTTGGTGTACTTCAATGGAGTTGGCTAATGCTAACACCTTGGTGTGCTACAATGGAGTTGGCTAATGCTAACACCTTGGTGTGCTACAAGGGAGTTGGCTAATGCTAACACCTTGGTGTGCTACAAGGAGTTGGCTAATGCTAACACCTTGGTGTGCTACAATGGAGTTGGCTAATGCTCACAGACTCAGGCCGGGACGCGATTTGATCTGCGTTAGATCCGTGTTAAAGAGTGCTTGACATTTAAAGTAATTTTCCGATTGAGCTGACATTTGCAGTGTTCACTGTGAATGCGTTTGCCTGTGAATGCGGGAGCATTACCTTTTTAAAAGACTCATTGTCGATAAAGCGCGATCTGATTGAATCCGCCCTCAGTCATCTCTAGACCGATCATCACTCAGATGATGCCAACAGTTTGACCCTAAACGCACTTTAAACATTCAGCTTTTCCCTTGAACTGACCGTTGTCTGTAGTCACTGATCGTGTCCGAAATCTGACTTGCCTACTACTTAAACTAAACATTGTGTACTAAACGTACTACATGCTAATTAAAACGCACCGTTTAGTAAGAATGTACAAAGTAAGCAACAAATATCAACGTACTGTTCATCCATACTGAGAAGGAGTCATCGACTGCGCAATCACACTTGTTCCGCATCCCCTATTCTGATTATCAGCTGTTGTCAAACACGTGGGGAAAAGAGCTGCGTCGCTTCCTCAATAGTGTGCTGCGAATTCTATTTCATCAAAAGTCAAATGAGTATGAGATCTGGGCATTTAAAGTACACTCGATTTTCAACAACGTCTCATACTATAAAACGATATATTTTATTGCATATTTAAGTAACCTACTAAGGTATTCGGACACGGTCAGTGTAACTCCCAATTGTGTCACGATGCTTAATACTGATCATTGGTATTTCATTTTGAACACAGTGATTTTATGGATAATTGCTACTGCAAGTGAAACACTGAATGTGGCCGTTTATAGTTTCAACACAAAAAAAAAATGACAAAAATGAACATTGTTACCATAATTGAATGATTTGCTAAATATAATTATTTAACTTTGTTTACTATGTATGTTGTTATGTTTACTCTTATAGCTACAGTAACTATTCTATTTCACATATTGGTCTACAGTACACCCGGCCACTACACTCAAATTAAAACTTCAGATTGTAAACATCAATTGTTAAAGGTGAAACATGCAGAAACAATGCAGATGTAGAAGCACAGTTGCTAGGAAAAACTCCCTAGAAAGGCATTAGCCAACCTAGGAAGAAACCTAGAGATGAACCAGGCTCTGAGGGGTGGCCAGTCCTCTTCTGGCTGTACCGGGTGGAGATTATAAACCTAGAGATGAACCAGGCTCTGAGGGGTGGCCAGTCCTCTTCTGGCTGTACCGGGTGGAGATTATAAACCTCGAGATGAACCAGGCTATGAGGGGTGGCCAAAGAGTGTCCTCTTTGAGCTGACTGGCTGTGCCGGGTGGAGATTATAAACCTAGAGAGGAACCAGGCTATGAGGGGTGGCCAGTCCTCTTCTGGCTGTGCCGGGTGGAGATTATAAACCTAGAGAGGAACCAGGCTATGAGGGTGGCCAGTCCTCTTCTGGCTGTGCCGGGTGGAGATTATAAACCTAGAGAGGAACCAGGCTATGAGGGGTGGCCAGTCCTCTTCTGGCTGTGCCGGGTGGAGATTATAAACCTAGAGAGGAACCAGGCTATGAGGGTGGCCAGTCCTCTTCTGGCTGTGCAAACACGTGGTGGAGATTATAAACCTAGAGAGGAACCAGGCTATGAGGGAGATGGGCAGTCCTCTTCTGGCTGTGCCGGGTGGAGACTATAAAACTCCATAATGAACCAGGCTATGAGGGGTGGCCAGTCCTCTTCTGGCTGTGCCGATCATGGAGATTATAAACCAGTGGAGAGGAACCAAGGCTATGAGGGGTGGCCAGTCCTCTTCTGGCTGTGCCGGGTGGAGATTATAAACCTTGAGAGGAACCAGGCTCTGAGGGGTGGCCAGTCCTCTTCTGGCTGTGCCGGGTGGAGATTATAAACCTAGAGAGGAACCAGGCTATGAGGGTGGCCAGTCCTCTTCTGGCTGTGCCGGGTGGAGATTATAAACCTAGAGAGGAACCAGGCTCTGAGGGGTGGCCAGTCCTCTTCTGGCTGTGCCGGGTGGAGATTATAAACCTAGAGAGGAACCAGGCTCTGAGGGGTGGCCAGTCCTCTTCTGGCTGTGCCGGTGGAGATTATAAACCTAGAGAGGAACCAGGCTATGAGGGTGGCCAGTCCTCTTCTGGCTGTGCCAACCTGGAGATTATAAACCTAGAGATGAACCAGGCTCTGAGGGGTGGCCAGTCCTCTTCTGGCTGTACCGGGTGGAGATTATAAACCTAGAGATGAACCAGGCTATGAGGGGTGGCCAGTCCTCTTCTGGCTGTGCCGGGTGGAGATTATAAACCTAGAGAGGAACCAGGCTATGAGGGGTGGCCAGTCCTCTTCTGGCTGTGCCGGGTGGAGATTATAAACCTAGAGAGGAACCAGGCTATGAGGGTGGCCAGTCCTCTTCTGGCTGTGCCGGGTGGAGATTATAAACCTAGAGAGGAACCAGGCTATGAGGGGTGGCCAGTCCTCTTCTGGCTGTGCCGGGTGGAGATTATAAACCTAGAGAGGAACCAGGCTCTGAGGGGTGGCCAGTCCTCTTCTGGCTGTGCCGGGTGGAGATTATAAACCTAGAGAGGAACCAGGCTCTGAGGGGTGGCCAGTCCTCTTCTGGCTGTGCCGGGTGGAGATTATAAACCTAGAGAGGAACCAGGCTATGAGGGGTGGCCAGTCCTCTTCTGGCTGTGCCGGGTGGAGATTATAAACCTAGAGAGGAACCAGGCTATGAGGGGTGGCCAGTCCTCTTCTGGCTGTGCCGGGTGGAGATTATAAACCTAGAGAGGAACCAGGCTATGAGGGGTGGCCAGTCCTCTTCTGGCTGTGCCGGGTGGAGATTATAAACCTAGAGAGGAACCAGGCTATGAGGGGTGGCCAGTCCTCTTCTGGCTGTGCCGGGTGGAGATTATAAACCTAGAGAGGAACCAGGCTATGAGGGGTGGCCAGTCCTCTTCTGGCTGTGCCGGGTGGAGATTATAAACCTAGAGAGGAACCAGGCTATGAGGGGTGGCCAGTCCTCTTCTGGCTGTGCCGGGTGGAGATTATAAACCTAGCGAGGAACCAGGCTATGAGGGGTGGCCAGAGTACACGGCCATTACCGCCAGATCATTCTTCAAGATGTTCAAACGTCCATAGATAACCAACAGGGTCAAATAATAATAATCACAGTGGTTGTAGAGGGTGCAACAGGGCAGCACCTCAGCTGTGTTTGTCAATTAGCTTCACCCGGTCAGTCCATGTCATAGAAAGAACAGGTGTTGTTAATGTTTTGTACTAGGTATATACTGTATGTGGTATGAGCAAGTATCCAGAGGATTTAACCCATCCCAATCCTATTACATATCCCTGGGTATGTTTGGCCTGTCATTGTCCCTTAAGCTTACATTTTTACAATATGTGCACAAAACCAGCCCCCCCCCCCTAAAAAAGAAAAAGCTGTTTTAAGAAATAAACATGTCAAATATTTTGGGGGGTGACGTTTCATCTTATTTAACTAACATAATTTCCTCATACAATCATAAACCCGTCCACCATGCTGACACACCTACCTATGGTTGCAAAAGTTCTGGAACTTTCACAAAAGTTCTGGAACTTTCACAAAATTCCCAGGTTTTCCAGAAATTCCGGGTTGGAATATTACCAGAAGCAGGAGGGAATTAGCAGGAAATCCAGTTACCGCCCAACCAGAATTTCTGGAAAATCTGGGAACTTTGGAGAGGTTTACCGGGATTTTAATAAACCCTAGACAGACCTAACACATTATGGAATCGCTCAATCGGTTGTCTGGAGCCGTGCATTATCCTGCTGGAACATGAGGTGATGGCAGTGGATGGATGGCACAACAATGGGCCTCGGGATCTCGACACGGTATCTCTGTTCATTCAAATTGCCGTCAATAAAATGCAATTGTGTTCATTGTCCGTAGTTTAAGCCTGCCCATACCATCACCCCACCACAAGGCACTCTGTTCACAACGTTGACATCAGCTAACAACTTGCCCAGACGACACCATACAGATGGTTTGTTTTTTTTAAGCCGGGTTGAACATACTGACAAATTCTCTAAAAATAATTTATGGATTAGAAATGGACATTAAATTATCTTGTAACAACTCTGGTGGACATTCCTGCAGTCAGCATGCCAATTGCACGCTCCCTCAAAACTTGGGACATCTGTGGCCTTGTGTTCAGTGACAAAACTGCACATTTTAAAGTGGACTTTTATTCTCCCCAGCACAAGGTGCACCTGTGTAATGATCATGCTGTCAAATCATCTTCTTGATATACCACACCTGTCAGGTGGATGGATTATCTTGGCAAAGGAGAAAATGCTCACTAACAGGGATGTAAACACATTTTAGAGAAATAAGCTTTTTGTGCAACTGGAACATTCATTTAGCTCAGGAAACACGAGACCAACACTTTAATGTTACGTTTATATTTCTGTCCAGTGTAGCTCTACATTCCACCGCAGATATAAATCAAATCACATAATGACAATAGTAGCTTTAGCATGTCCTAATAACTTTCTATTACGACAACTGAAAACACAGGCTACATTCCAAATGGTACCCTATTCGCATAGGGTTCTGGTCCATAGGGTTCTGGTCCATAGGGTTCTGGTCCATAGGGTTCTGGTCCATAGGGTTCTGGTCCATAGGGCTCTGGTCCATAGGGTTCTGGTCCACAGGGTTCTGGTCCATAGGGTTCTGGTCCATAGGGTTCTGGTCCATAGGGCTCTGGTCCATAGGGTTCTGGTCCACAAGGTTCTGGTCCACAGGGTTCTAGTCCATAGGGTTCTGGTCCATAGGGTTCTGGTCCACAGGGTTCTAGTCCACAGGGTTCTGGTCCATAGGGCTCTGGTCCATAGGGCTCTGGTCCATAGGGTTCTGGTCCATAGGGTTCTGGTCCACAGGATTCTGATCCAAAGTAGTGCACTATATAGGAAATGGGGTGCCATTTGGGACCGCCTCAAACTTAGCATCAGTTTGGGGTCTTGGTCTGTCTCCTCCTGTAATATATATCCTCTCCTTATATAGGGAATGGCCTGTCTCTTGTACTATCAGAGTGACCAGAGATCTGCTGGCCCCTAAAGATGGCCACCAGGGACTTTGGTTGTCATCACCAAATGTTGCCAATCACAGCCCAGGAATTTGGCATCTTTGTGATACCTGGTGTTGCCATTGGATAAGCCCTCTATATTGCAGCTGTCCACTATCCAGCAGAGACTAAAGTTCTGTCTGACCTTTACACACACACGCACGCACGCACGCACGCACGCACGCACACACACACACACACACACACACACACACACACACACACACACACACACACACACACACACACACACACAAGCAAGAGTGACTATAAAACACAACTAGCTTCAGTATTGATTATTGATTAGATATGCAGACCGGTGAAGTCTATTGATTAATCAACATTCGTCACAGATTCTGTCTAGTCCTGCTGACACATAAAACATCAATTTCATCTTCATCATCTAGAGTGCATCCTCAATGGCACACTATTCCCTATATAGCACATCACTTCTAACTCGGCAAGTGAGTTAAGAACAAATTCTTATTTTCATAATGACTGCCTACCTCTGGCCAAACCCTAACCCGGACCACACTGGGCTGCAGTAAGAACCATGACTGAGGATAAGGCTGCAATAAGAACCATGACTGAGGAGAAGGCTGCAATAAGAACCATGACTGAGGATAAGGCTGTAGTAAGGACCATGACTGAGGAGAAGGCTGGGGATAAGGCTGTAGTAAGAACCATGACTGAGGATAAGGCTGCAATAAGAACCATGACTGAGGATAAGGCTGCAATAAGAACCATGACTGAGGATAAGGCTGAGGATAAGGCTGTAGTAAGAACCATGACTGAGGATAAGGCTGTAGTAAGAACCATGACTGAGGATAAGGCTGAGGATAAGGCTGTAGTAAGAACCATGACTGAGGATAAGGCTGCAGTAAGAACCATGACTGAGGATAAGGCTGCAATAAGAACCATGACTGAGGATAAGGC